>NC_061119.1:166998926-167298926 GCF_002878395.1 Capsicum annuum
ACTTTTGGGTGATGAGACCCCTTGGATCGAGGGACAGGGTACGATAAAGAAGACATTATTGAGTTTTACTACTAAGTTTTAGTGGTTGATCATCATATATAGATTATTCCCAACTTAACTTGAGAGGGAGATGCCTTGATTACTAGTATGATGGCTAGGTATGTTATTGACTTTGCTGCCATCCTCCACGAGATTCATGATAGTGCCTTTGAGGAGATGATAAATTTTTCATTTCCTTGTCTTATTTAGATATTGTGTGATGATGTCAGTGTAACAAAGATACTAGGAGTTAATAAGAGAGTATAAATGACAACCACTGCATAAACAAAGACTATGAAGGATCAGACACACTCGACCTTTCCTAGGAGACTTAATGGGCCTGCTACAGTACCTCTAATCCAGTCTGAGGGTCCATCATATCTATAGATCCTAGTGAGGTATAGAGAGAGGATGTGGGAGAATTTATGGAATTTATAATAAGAGAGCAGAGATTGACCCTCAAGGTTAGTACAAAGGGTGAAGGAAGCCCAACGACATCCACATCGGCCCTGGCTTCTACCTCAAAAATGGTTGGTGTATCTTTAGGGACCACTCACCCATCCACTTCAGGTGTTGCATTAGGTATGATGTTAGTTTATTATGTATTCTTATAGAGCTTAGTGTATAGCTGGAGTACCACCACCAGATAACTATAGAATATAGAGATAGAGGTGGCTCGATAGGTGTCTGCACACACAACTATTATGTCATATCTATATGTTGATCTACATGCACGTATTGATGCTTTTGAGAGACGTATGGCAAACAGGTTCACAGTGATTGAGATCCCAGATCAAGGAGCTATTAGAGAAGAGATGGATACACTTAGAGCTGAGGTACGCTCACTAACTAAGAGCCACACATCAGCCATCCCTCTGTTCATACCCCTAGTTGTACAGCCAGTACCTCCACTTGGACAAAAAAATTTAGATCTTTTATGAAGGATGACAAAGTGATTCATATTGTTGGGACCAAGATAGGCTAAAAAGAGGACTTGCAGGAACCAGCTATGCATATAAGTTGTCCATGAAAAAGGCCACCTATGATTCTCATGAGATTGCATTTATTGAGAGATAGAAATGTGATGAGATAGCAGTGGGTGCCTTCTCTAGTAGTGCACCACTACCACCATGCCTTTACTAGTCGATATACCCTCATCTAGGGATATCGATGACACAAATGCCTAGTGCGGACCAGGTATGTCCTTATTCTCTTTGTTTTATATTCTTTTATCACATTGGGGATAATGCACAATCCTTTAATTGGGATGAGGTATACCATAACCATTGTTGGTTTTTGTTGTCATACTTCTTTTTTTGTCAGTTGCGGTATGGTTGTAGAAACAACATGTCTAGGGTTAAATTTATGTCTTATTGTGTTTTGTTTCATATTATATTGTGTTTTTGTGTAATTAGGATATTTTTAAGTATTTAGGAAAGTTGTCATGTTTTTGACTGATTTTTGAGAAAAATGATACCCCTCCAAAATTTTAGAGCTGTGTGATTGTATATATATGTGAACATTGTCGATCTTGTTATGGCATTAGGATTAGGGACATGATAATTATTTTCTAACAATTTCATGAAGCATATAGGTATAATCTTGTATTATTCACTCTATTCCATGTGTGTGTGAGATACTACTTACTTTTCTTTATGTGTTAAATCTTGAACTTTCCTAGTTAGTCTTGCATAGGTTGTAGGATAGTTAGTTAGGAAAGGATCATAGGCGATTTTTTTTAATCATAGACTAGTTTTAGCCTAAATTACCTTCCTTGTGTAAATTGTATTCCTTGATCCCTAAGTTTGAGCCTTATAGCCTATTTTTCTTATTACACCTTTCACCTTCCCATTTTTGTTGCAATAACCTATTTTGGCTCATTCCTCCTTGGACATTATACACCTTAACTCAGGAAAATTGCCTAAGTTAAGGGTGGTTATCATAGGGGTGTGTCATGTAAAATAAGTATGTAGAAGGGTAAAATAAGAGAAAAAGATAGTAGGGCTGCATGTGGTAGTAAAAGAAAAGAAAAAAAACAAAAATTGTGAAAATTTGAAAAATAAAGAATAAGGAAACCACACCCAACCTGAATGTGCAATAAAAAATAAAAAGTGATAAATATGGGTGGAGTAAAACGAAATATGGTAAGTCCATGGACCTTAAAAGTTAGTGTAGCACCTAGGAGGCTTAGTCACTCGATGTCCATATGTACCATACCAGCCTCACAAGCCTACATTACAAGTTGAGAAAAGTCCTATAGTGATCCTAACTTAAACATCTGAAAGTTCATGTAAAGAAAATAAGGCCAATCCTATGGCATTTGATGCATATTGATTGGAACTTCTTTTGTAAGTGTGAGTGTCTCTTGACTATCCCTGCATTGTCATGCATTACTTCATATGAGTGAGTGGAACTTCTTTGTTGTGAGGGAACATGAGTCATATTGGTAGTCATTTACTTGTTCTGGATTGTGTAACTTATATATACATGTATGATTGTCCATTGCTAATGTAATGCCATACCTTGATCCCATTGGGTTACATTGTTATGCATTATATTTCTACACAGTTGGCTTTGAAAGATTAAAATAGAAGAGAGTATTATAGTTTGAGCTTAAAGTATTGATTGATTGCCTTAAATCGCTTAGATTCTCCTAGTTAAGTGTCATGTTTTGTTTTATTTTTGTTTTATTGTGTTGTAATTCCTGAGGACATGGAAATGTTCTAAGTTGAGGGTGCTGATAGAAATATAGCACTTTCATTACTTAAAACCCCATTTCAACATTGCCCAAGTTCTTAGTTGATTATGCATGCTTAAATAGAAATTGTTCTTGAGTAAGTACAGATTTGTAACTGAACTACTCATGCTATAAGAGTAGTGTTTTCATTTATTGAGAAAAGTGCTTAGGTAGAGATGCCTAAGCTTGATTTGACTAGAGTTAACCAATTTTTGAGGAAAACTTGGCAGATGTGCCAAGGTATGGTTGCAATAGAAGTATTGCAAGTAGGAGAAACCTAGAGTGAGGTTCATAGTCGAGTCTGTAATCAAGAGTTTGGTTATAGTGGACTATTTTAGTGCTTATGAGGGTAAGTCATGCTTTTTCCTTCCTTGCGCAAGGGGTTTTCATGTTAAATCTTTGTGTTGTTTATTTCTTGTGAAGCCTTTAGTTGTCAAGCAATTCATTATTGCTTTGTTGTGCTTTTGGCTGAGATTGACTTTGAGGGACCTAGTCCCTTATTGTGTGCTGCAACCCTTAAGGGTTTAAATAATTGGTATCAGAGTAAGTTCACTCTAAAAGGCCGATATGTAGAGTGTTTTGGTCATCATGGTTGCTATAACTGAACTAGGGGTGGAGATAAAGGAAGCAAAAAGGAAAAGATTCCTAACTTTAAAGAGTTTAGAATCTGACTCAAGTGAAGAAGACACTGATGTTGCACTTCTGGCAACAAGGATTATTAGATCTATTGAAAAAGGTGGTAGCTCTAAGAAATTCATGATAAATACCCAATGCAAAAGAAAAATCAAAATCCTAAAACATTAAGAAGAAAAGATACAGCTAGCTGTATAGTAAAAAGGGTGTTGGCTGTATGGGAAGACTTGTCCACAAATCTGGGAAAGTCAAATAATATGGATATGATTTCATGCTAAAACAAGATGATAAGAAAATGACCTCAAGTTCCTGGTGTTCTCAAATGGCCGCATGGGGAGACTCCTCTAGTGATTCAGGTGAATATGAGAAGATTGGATATATTTCTATACTAGCAGTGGAAGAAAATCCAGTTATCTATGATTCTGTGTTTGGATTCTTGGAAAACACAGAGGATGAAGAAGAAAAGGAGGTAACACTCTTTGATCTTAAGAAAAAACTAGATAGCTACACTGCTATAAAGATAAAAAAATCTTTCTAGTGTATTGATAGACTCTGTATATAAATTAACTGTTGAGAAGAATGCATTACAGAAGAAAGTAGAGAATCAAGAACATGAGTTGATTGCCTTAGCTGTTTAGATATCTGAGACTAAAAAAATGGTCACTAAATTAAATTCTAAAAATCTGAATTACATGAGTTAGCTGAAAAAAGGTAAATGATTTAGATGGTAAAGGGTAGAAGGAAGCCTCAATGCTTTATATTGATCTTTAAGGGAAATTGAAGGATTCACAAAAACACCTTATGTATGAACTTCACAAGAATGAAAAGTTAGAAAAGGACCTGGTCTGTTTGAGAGAAGAGCACAATAAGTCTCTTAAATGGACTGCTTCTTCACAGATCCTTTCTACTTTGACTAGTCAAGGTGTTAATAATGGTAGAGGCCTAGGCTATCAAGGCGAATTCCAACCTAATATGTCTCAAAGGAAGACTGTCAATAATGTTAGAAGCAAAGAAAGAAAACTTTTGTCCACTTACTGTCGAAGAAATGAACATTTAAAAGAAAGATGTCAGTACTGGCTGAAAGATACATTAAGAAATATTGAATACATTCAGTAGGAGAATACATATTCCAAGGGTTTCAAGTCTTTAAAAAGGTAAAAGGGAAGCCATTACTACCTAGATGGGCCAAAAAGGATTTGATCACATCATTATCCTCCTACTGGGAACTTAAACTTAAGTGGGATCCCAAGCCTAACTTGTGATCATGATCCCATACATGATAAAGACGATTGGAGTTAGGAATGGTCAGTTAATAATATGTGCTCTAAACTCAATATTAGAAGACCTGACTGGATTCTTTCTCAAGACACTTCAAGGTAAAAGTGTCTCAATATTAAAGAGATGATTTCAAGGGACATGTTCCAAAGTGAATTCATCTTAGAAGAAGAAAATTGAGGCAGTATGAGTGGAATAATGCCTGGGAAAGTCCTCAGATCTATTAAAACAATAGGCAAATTGAGACTGAGATTGATCAAAATAACCTGACCTAACATCTGAGTCAATGTCACTCCTCGAAATTTGCTATGTCAAGGAGACAGGTATCCATGATATAGTAGGTGCATACTAATCTAACCCAATATCATACCTTTGCAGGTAGACACCTATGGGACAAATTTGAAGGAAAATAGTTATAACAACCACAAGTTAAAAATTCACTCAAGTAAGAGAGGGACCTAGTCCTATCTCTAAGGTGAGTACCAAAATAATATGCCTTAAAATTTTTATAAAATTTTTGTTAAAAAAGTCCTTATGTCCAATCCCATATTAACAAAAGTTGTCAATTGGGTTCAAGTATGAAGAGTCACACCATTGCCATCAAGTGCATCTATTACAAAAGAGTATCTCTTAAATGTAACAGTAATTTCTTTAATTATAAATACAAATTCTCTTTATCTCTTCTCAATTAAATCTGAACATTATTCTCTTCCTAAACTAAATTGGTTATTTTCTTTCCCTTCTCTAAAGTTCAAAAGGGCTAAAATCCCAGCTTCTTCAAGCCCTATAAAAGAATCATCCACTGATCATCCTCAAGAGTCACAAAGTACTTTACCCATCAGTCCTACTCTTGAAATCCTCAAAACCCTAAATGAACAAAGTCTCATTGAAATCCTACATCTATTAAAGTTCTTGCTGAGTTAGCCTGGGAAGATTTGAATTAAGGCCTCAACTCACCAATTGAACAAGAGCTTTCTTAACCAGAAATTCCTTTCTCCTCAAAAGAACTAGATCCCTATAGTGACCCATAAATTCTCATTCATCTTGAAGAATTGGTAGGTTTTGAAAAATAAAAAATATGCCAGAACCTGGTTCCTCTAGTGGCTCTAAGTCAAAATCCATCTTCGCTCAACTGTTTGATAGTAAAATTCCTATAAATAGATATGATCCTCTTAGCAGCATAAACTTAGGAGATGAGAATCTTCTTCTACTTACTGGTGATCCAAATAAAAGCTCTGTAAGTATTAAGGAGCAATCTGTTAGGAAAATAATAAAGAGACAAGTAATAAATTAGTAGTATTACCACCAAATGAGGAAGATAAAGAGGATGAGGATAATCAACCTTTGAGTTAGAAAATGGATAGATTGAAGGACAACAAAAGAAAAGGAAAAATGATTGACAGTGGTGTACAAGGCACCAGATTCTATTTCACTAGGGGATCTGAACAAAAATTGCTAGCAGATGCCATGAAGGAAAGCAAGTCTTCTACCATTAAAAGAAAAAGACTCAAAAAAGTTGTTATAGTAGAGGAGGCAAATATTGAAGTAGTGGAGGTTAAAGAAGATAAGGGCCTGACACTGATATTATTATTGCAACTAAGAAGAAAATACAAGAAGTTCATGTTGCTGAGAGAACCAAGTCCTCAGGTCCAAAGTCTGGCACTCCTGCTGTAAGTAAAATGAAGCATATTGCTGCCAAAGGAAAGAAAGTCTTTAACAGACCTGGTCCTATGAAGAGGAAAACTGATGAAGAGAAAGAACTAAGTACTAATTTAAAGAGAATAAGAAAAGAGAAAGGGAAGAAGGTTGTCCCTTGAGAATCAAGGAATGCTATACTAGAAACCCAAAAGGTTCTGACCGGGAGAATGTTTGAGCAAAGGATCTATGAGAAACCAGGCATGGTGGAATTGGTAGAAAATATGAAGCACCAAGGTTGGCTTCACCTACTTGAAAAATCAGCTCCCATCATGTTTAAAAATAAATTTAGAGAGTTTTACTATACCATGGACTTCTCAGAAGGTAGTCTAAGATTAAATACCCAGGTGCAAGGAAAGTCTATCTATCTAGATGAAGAAGTACTGGGAAGGATTCTAGATGTACATGTTATGGGAGTAAAATCTATTATGAAGAAGCATCCTATCACTGAATTTATGATTGAAGCCTCAAAAGTAGGTGGAAATTCAATAGTTACTATGAAAAAAAGTTTTTAATTAGTGGGTCATCAACAAGGTTCTGCTACCATGATCAGAGAAAAAAACCATTCCCTCTAGTGTTGACCTGTTCCTGATAGAATATTTAAGTAAGTTTGAGTTAATAAGCTTACCTTCTCTTATGATAGAGCACATAAAGAAAGTAATCTATGAGAAAGAAAGAAAAAAAGCATGGGATGCTTTATGGGTATATTCTGAACAAGGTGTTTTATCACTATAGAATAATTGGGACAAAGGGGACCCTTGGAACATTTACACAGAAGTTTAGTTTGACAAAATAAATGCATTGAAGGAAAGGTTGGAACTGTTTCCCAAGTATCAGAATTCTTCGCTGTTCAAGAAAATTTGAACAAAGGAATGGAAAAGTTAAGCATTCAACTAGCTACAAAGGACACTAAAATAGTTCATCTAAAACTACAAAATTAGAAGATATTCTCATAGGGACCTGGTGCTACTGAGAAACTGGAAACAGAAAATACAAAGCTAAAGGGCAAGATTTTAGAACCAACTAGCGAGGTTCAAGGGTTAAATATTGAAGTTAAAACTCTTACCGAATAATTTCTTGATGTTAATGCTACTGAGGCTGCTAGAATGGACATGTTGCTAAAATCACTCTCCTCTAAGCCCCCTGGACCTGAATTATATCCTTCTTGTTCAATTCTGTGTCAGTTTTCAGTTCATGATCAATGTATAGCCTTTGCAAATGGTAGTTTTATAATTTCTTATTGGTATATTGTAATGGTACTTTTCCTATTTAATTATGAATAGATTTTTATTTGTGGGCTCATCTATTTTCTTTATTTTAAAGTTGTTCTTCACTTCAGGGCTGCCCTAGTAGCCATGAATTAATTAGTTTGAACTTATCTTTACTCTTGGTTTACTGTCAATCCTTTTCAATGAAGGGGGCATACAGACTTCATGTGTAACGACCAAGTGTAATGTGCAGGACCAGGTATCATGTAATGAGCTAAGGAGTATGAGTGCTCATATGGTGTATGTTGATAGGGGGAAGTAAATTATGGTAACTTACAGTGACAAGGGGAAGCAAACATGTGCTCAAAATTTTTACTGCAAAAGATAAAAAGGGATAGGGTCCTTGTGTTTCAAGATGGAGGAAGAATGATGATTGGGGGAACATTCATCTTCAAAGTAATAATCATAGTGTTTAAATGTGATGGATGTGCTCAAAGCTATATGGTTGGTTTGTCATCATAAAAAAGAGGAAAAATTTCTACATGTATTTTTTATGATGAGTAGCTACCTACAAGGGACTAGGTCCTTGGATGTTCATGGTACAATACAGCTGGCATGCGTCTGCATAGTTTTGTCCTCTTGTGTAACAAACTTAGAGGTGTTGCTTGTACTGAATAGGACACCTGGTCTAATGATATTTCAGCTCTAATCATCACTCATTTATAAAAGGAAAAATATTCTTATTAATCAAATATTTTTTTTGCAATTACAAAGAGTGAAGAGAGGCAGCAAAAACCCCATTTTAACACTGCTCAAGTTCTTAGCTGATTGTGTGTGCTTAAATAGAAATTGTTCTTGAGTGAGTACTGATTTGTAACTAAACTAGTCATACTATAAGACTAGTGTTTTCATTTATTGAGATAAAGACTTAGGTAGAGTTGCCTAAGTTTTTTGCTAGTTAAAGTTAACCAGTTCTTAAGAGAAACTTGGCATAAGTGTCGAGGTATACTTGTGATAGAAGTATTGCAAGTAGGAGGAACCTAGAGTTAGGTTCACAGTCGAGTCTATAATAAAGAGATTGGTTATAGTGGACTGTTTTGGTGCTTGTGAGAGCAAGCCATGGTTTTTCCTTCCTTGGGCAAGGGGGTTTCCATGTTAAATATTTGTGTTGTTTATTTCCTACAAAGCCTTTAGTTTTCCAGCACTTCACTATTGCTTTACTGTACCTTTGACTGAGATTGACTTTGAGGGACCTGATCCCTCACTGTGTGGTGCAACCCCTAAGGGTTTCAACAAGAATTGAAGATCCAAAGAGTGCAATAGCTGAAGAAATATAGTGCAGGAAATTTTTTTGATACTTACCGGGGTCTACATGCGGACTGCATGTGGTATTTACAGGTCGCACGTGGCCAAAGTAAGTGGCCACCAACCCATTTAATCCTTTTTCGTTTGGGATTTAATTTTTTGGATTTCCTAATATACTATAAATATACTTTATGTAATTTTTAGTAAAAGTTACGTACTCTTGGTACTCATAAATATATATTTGATTTTTAGATCCATTTTAGGTCTTGGAATTATTTTGTATTGATTTTGGTTGTTAATTAAGTTAAAGTTTTAGGTTTTTCGATTGTTGATTATTGTGCGATTGTTGAATGTCTTCAAACATGAATTCTTTTGATCATTACACAAGCATGAGTAGTTAATCTCCCTTAGCTAGGGTTGGAGGAACCCTGGCTACATAAGTAGTAGGGGGAGTGTTAAATCCTTCTAGAGTATTGTTGTTGCATATATTAGGGTTTTCTTTGCTTTGATTGATTTCTTAATGGGTGCACATGTTAGGATCCATCTTGTATTCAATATGAACCTGAGAAGAAGGAAAAGATTAGGAAAATGAAATCACAGCGGTGATTTGGAGTTAATTATCAAAATAAGCTTACTGTACAATCTTCTTAAGCCAGTTAAGTCCCATCTAATTAACTTGAGACCTAGAGGAGATAGTTGTAATTAGGGTCCAAAAGGTAAGGGTTAGTAATACGACACTCTAATATCAAGAGAAGATAAGTGAAATTTACCAAATGATGTCGAGAGGCTGTTGGTGATACCTATCTTACTATACTCTACATGCACAACAATTGTATAGTTGGATTCAGCCCGAGAAGATTATTAAGTTAGAAGCTAGGGGAACACAGCCTTAGAGTTTGTCTACAATTGAATTACCACCAGTGTTAATATTAGTTACTTGTTCTATATTGTCACTATAATCCCCCTATTTAATTTTCCATTTTTGCCCGTTGATTACAATAGGTAAGAGCGATAATTCCATGTATTCCCTTAGGTTGGACCCCAATCTTTGTTGGGTTACTATATTTGATAGCGACCACATCATCTTAAGATAAAGGTTTAGTTTGGACATGATTAAAATGTAGTAATTTAAAAGGTTAATAATTAATCAAAGCACCAATTTTACTCTCTGGTTATAAATTACATATTCAACGTTAATGAACATAATAGGCCTTCCCTAAACATTTAGTTCACCACACTTAGGCATTTCACATAATAACTACTTAAAAGTAGGGAGGATTTTAACAATTTATAAATCTCATCTACCAACCTTACATGTACCATCCATACTGGCTGGCACTCAAGTATCAAATTTTATTTAAATCACACATCATACAAGTTCTCAATCAATAACATGTAATCACTTATCATAGATTCTCAAACATCAGTTCAGTTGCAACTCACACAAATATCATTTTCAAAGAATTTAATTAAATAATCAACATAGTTGGAACTTTTTTTTCTCTAAGAAGATCATTTAACCCATGTTCTCAACGACCACTAGTTGATCATCTAACAAACTAAACACAACACTGGCGGACAGATACTAGTTGAAACCTTCTAAGTTTCAATTTCATTTCTCGTGTCATCCTAATGGAGTCAGGTGATCTGCCTTTGTTTTAATTGAGATACCAATTAGAATCAAGAGATATCAATTGGATGCAATCCATACAAACAACCATCTTAGGAAACACGAGAGGGATGAAAAAAGAGAAATAATTCTTAAAATGCCTCATAGCTTTCCAAATATTCGATGTGGATGTCAACACACCATTATGCAAGACTTCACTAGACATTTGCTCTTGTACTTATGAGATCGATAACCTAAGGCTCTGATACCAATAATCACAACCCAGCCAATTAGATCATGTGATCAACTACTCTAATCTACCTAGATAGGAGAACCTTTACCATCTAATTAAAAGCATGCGAAAGTTATTGTGAAATATCATTGAACTCTTCAAAAATTTATAAACACTTATTACAAATCTTTAAATATATCAAAAGAAATACTATACTCTGAGGATCGAGTATATACATATACAAGAGATACTAAAGAATAAGGACAATATACAAGGTTCAGCTTCCACCATAGGAATGATAAGATAGAATCTATTGAAGATCTCTAGCTGCATCAACTAAGAAAACCTCAACCGATACTACAATAGGCTATACCCAAAAAAAGGTATAGCAAGAGTAGTATCAATAAAAACACACGTACTAGTAAGCATTATCCACCGACCCAGGTAAATGACATAAACATAACATAAATATCCAAAAGAAATATACACTATCACAATAAAAATTAGCTTATATTTGTCGAACGTTTCCAATTTACTACACTTTTTATGATTCTTTCTCTCTCTCAACCAACCTTTAACTTAAGTTCTCTTACTATCCTCCAGTCAATCCATCATACAACAGTCATCTATAATAGGCCTATCATGACCCAAGGCTACCCCTAGTCACGATAATGGTGTTTACAGTCACAAGTGACCATAAGCTAATCCATGAGCTGGTATCTGCTACGAGTACTGAACAACATAATAAAGGACATATGAGGAAAACAACTAATAAATCCATAAGGTAAGAATAATAAAAATATGATAAATTCATAAGTCTATAATGTCTGATAAAATACTGAACTACAACTATCTATTTGACTGTCTGGATGTCTGAAAGCCTCTAAACTGACTAAGGAGTTGATGGAAAAGGCCCCAACTAACTGAAAAGAAATGTGGAAATAACTGAACAAACATAACAGGCCCTCGGTATATGAGGATTCACCACTTTTTCTGCTGAAGTACTGGACTGTCTAAGTACGATCGAGAAACTAAGCGTCCGAACCTATTATATAAGAATCATAGCGCAAAGAAGAGTATGTGTTTAGTACATTGAATGTACTGGTATATGAGATAAGGTTAGGCTGATATACATGGGTTACTGTACACATAAAAATTTGTAATAACTGAATAACATGGGATAACAGAACATGAATGCATGACAACAGAAATATCTGAGAATGCAAGACCAAGCATATATACATTTCTAAAATAATCTATAAATTGAGATATCTAAAATCTAATAACTGAATTACTAGTAATTTATATGCTTTGGTCAAGTAAACCTGAACTGAATTCTAGACTGAATATTGCACTTATACTTTAGGAGGTATCATCTAACCGACATGCCTCAATCTGAGCTAATCGGGGTCCAACCTGTAACCCAGTTGGAAGGGTGTCAGTACCGTGCCATAGGTACTAACACTGGCTGTATAGATCCACTAAACTAATATTCTGAAGGACCAAGGTGTCAAGCCTAACTAATGGGTGACCCCCGAGAAGAATTCAAGCCTAACTGATGGGCGATACCTCATATCCTACGCTGGCTACATAGTTATAGAATACAGGGATTGCTACTAATGACTATCTAACTAACGGGAAAGCCACCATCCCTGCATTTCCTCGATGCTAAATCCTACTCCCAACTAAACTAACACTGGAGTTGAACTTAATTAAGCTTAATTAAATGTTATTATATAACTGATAATAATCATCGTGAATATGAGTATCTGAGTATACTGATAGTATTTATGGATTAACTGTCTGCATACTTAAAAATATGAATTCATGTAAACAAATAGGTATCGAGCATTCATAACCCACCATCCTTGAATGAAAATAATAATAATGCTATATAAATGATTTAAATGCCTTAAAACCATAATAGAGGATCATTGTTCGAAAACCCAACACTTAGGCATTTCATCGAACACATAAAAGTCATGAAATTAAGCATGGGAATAAGTAAAGCATACAATAATAAGACTAAAATCATAAATTAGAGATTTAACGTGAAGATTACAACATTCAAAACATGTAAAAACTCATTCCACTTGAACACTTATAACCATAACTTGTAATTGAATTAACAAGAGTTTTATGGAAACAATTCAACTTGAACATGTAAAACTCATAATTTAAAACTAAAAAAAAGGATTCTTGAACTCCATGGTTGAAAGGAGACCATGGATGAACATCTCACATACCTTAAACCCTTAATCTTGAAAGAGAAACACCAATCTTGATGCTTTCTTAAAGGTTCTTGGAGTGGGGAACTTGAATTCTTGATTATCTTAGAGAGAAAGTAATAAAATTTGATGATATTAGGGGAGGAGAGGGTTTATTTTTGAAAGAAAATTGGAGAAAATGGGTAAATAATGCCTTAACTGGTGTTATAATTCATGATTTAACGAATTGGGCTGAGGGGAAAAGACATAATTGCCCCTCAGGAAATCAAATTCATAACTAGATTGCGATTTAAAGGCTCATTGCAATGTGATTAGAGTGTCATCGCCATTAGTACTGTGATAAGGCACTATCGCGGTGAGCTGCTAGAACCGTGATCCAAACGTGACCCAATCCTCATTCAAAAAACCCAAAACTTCCTCGAGACATGCTCTTTACACCTGTGAACATGATTTAACTCAAAAACCAACATCTCGAGATCCGTAAGACCAATTTAAAAATCCTCAAAGTTAAGAGTCCTAATGACTAAGTCCCCAATACTTACTGAAATTTTCAGGATTTTAGCCTCTTATGCATGCAAATAGTAGCTCAACTGAGCTAAGAATAATATGGGGTATTACAAGTCCATACTTTCACCATTACCTACCACCCCTAACTATATATCTATGGTCAATTTAGTTAATGAACTCAATAATATATACTTCCTCCATCCCATTTTATGTGTCGCCATTTGATCGGGCAAGGAGTTTAGGAAATAAGTGATGACTTTATAAAGTTTACAAAATTGCCCCTTTTAAAGTTTACTTTTTAATCATCTTTTCTTATAAAGTGGGACCAACTAAGGATAAAATGGGGATGATGCCATTAAATAGTTACCAAGTAAGGAAAGATGATATTCTTTTTGGGACAGACCAAAAAAAATGATGACACATAAAATGGGACAAAGGGAGTACTTAACTAAGGATCTCCAAGTAATTGATAAACCATTCAATTACACTAATTCATAACAATACCATTTAAAACATACTTGAGGTAGGGATAACACAGAAGTTTACCTTATACATATTTATTATACAAACCATTGTCACCCACTACCACTTCACTAATAAGACCACCATAATCATGTCATGTATTAGCTACATTTAACCAATAATTTGTAAAGAAAGAGTAACCATTTAATATTAACAATTATCCCTTCAGTTAGACTTTCCTTAATACATTTACTTAAGCAAGAAATCATGTAAACAAGAAAAGTATATCATCAGTACAAAATATCAACTCAATCAACTACCATAACTCATATACAGACAATTCAATCCTATTATAATAACCTCTTATTTAAAATTCAACAATATTAACTCAATTCAAGTATATCAATATCCAGACCACTCATGGATCAAATTAACATCAACAATATAATTAGGTTTACTCAAGGAATCAAATAACCAAATAATAATATATTTGATCATTTAGGGAATCATCAAACTCATCAATATCATGTATACACATGCTAAGGGTCTTATAAATGCCTACTAGTCATGATCTGTATGGAATGAGCTCAGTCCATGTACCAAATAATCTAGATAACTAGTGGTTGCTACTCTTATTCCAATTATACTACCCTAATACTCTCTAAGATCCACCAATTTTATGATGATTAACCTTTTCAAGTTTATCTCATGATATTAATTAATAATATAACATGTACAATTACATAATGAGATAACTCAACCGCACTTGTATATCAAATAATTCTTTTTTATATAACCTTATTTTATATGGTCATAACAACTTGTATAATAGACAACATGTCAATATCTAATTGTATGTATTGCAACAAATAGACAAATAGGTAGTTAACATGCAAACATAGATCAAATTAAGTTTTTAACTCTAATTCAACAATTACCGACCTTGCCAAAACTAACACCCAACTCAATTAACAAATAAAAGTAAGTAAGTATGCATTCAACACAAATGATCTTCCATTTATAAATACTATAAATATACACAACTCTTTTGAACTGCAACTCAATTACCTTTTCAACCTGAATCATAACTCTATGTCATCTCAAAATCTCAATTGGTCCAACTAAGTAAGGATTAAGTCATCCACACCACCCTTACTCGGATTTATCTCATTTTACAATAATTTACACATGCATAATCAATATATTTTACTTACTAATCAATTTGACAGGAAGAAATAATAATAGGGTGGTATCAATAAAAATACAACAACACATTTAGAAATATCAGTCTCTTTCACATAGCCCTAAATTACTGGTTTTATCCATCCAAAACTTTTTGTCTGTAGGCCTAAGCATGTAATCTCTCATCAATTTATGTTATGCATACATTTTCTAATAAAGCCTACTGCTCAATTAAACCTATCCTACCTCACTAAGCAGATGTGATGAAGGCATGGACTTATAATCCTTGCTCTGTTCTAGCAATCTTTGTCATGAATATCATAAGAAAATGTTGGGTTTTACCCTTTGTAAGCATACTTCTTCTTTTTCATCGCTCTAAATCCTTGAGGAAACTCTAAGGCATTTTTAGAACAACGCATTGCTCTTGATTATAATTGAAAAGGGGGCTTTTAAAACTTGGGAAAACAATTTTAGCACCAAGCTATAGTGACTGACATACCACTACCATGGCGCTGCTATAGCTAGATAACATCAGTTTATCCTAAGATTTTTCCTACTCTAAATTTGATTTAAACTATGTCATTATGAATCCTTTTAAAGATTTTAAAGAAATTCCCATACCTTAGACTTTTTGGACCTAGTGATTTTAGTAACGACAAAATGGATTGTTACATTAGAAAAATAGAAAACGGTACAAAATTCAAACAAGAATGATAATTTAGTGATTGTGACATCAAGGACATTAATTTTTAAACACGTGTATGTTGAATTAGAGGATAAAGATGATAAAAAGTTGTATAGGCCAGCAAAGATAAAAGAAAGAAGGTTTAGTGACCTAGATCAAGTAAAGTACATTAAGGTTATGGACGACAAGTTTTTGGTGGGGGAGGTACTTATTCAATAGAAGTAAAAGTTATACTTTCATAAATCTTGAACAAAAAATGGGATAGGACAATATGCTGGGGAATTTGAGTAGTCGAAGAGGCATTGCAATTTTAATATTTCAAGTGTATTAAGTTTAAGGATTTTGATGGTGTTATCCATAAGATTCATGAGGAAGAACAAATAGGCCACATGAGATCAAGTAAAATTTTGAAAAGGCATAGTCAGGGTAGGCATGGAGTGGGTTACTAATAATATAATTTTTAAGATGATGAAAATATTTAAATAATGGTGGAGGAGTGTAATAACATCATTGTACAAGAACATAGGTGACATTCAGAATTGCAACAACTATAGGGGTATCAAGTTGTTAAGCCATAGTATAGAAGTTTGAGAGAGGGTAACAGAGATGAGAGTGGACCACCCTAAACCTTGACCCTTGTAAAAATTCATGGGTTTTGGACATTCTATCCATGTATGACTCTAGGGTACTAATCGTAACCTAAGATATGATTTGGGATGCCTCTCTTATATACTAGGCCATAGGTTTTGGTTGGGATTCTGCCAAGGTATGAATCAACATCATACTAGTCATATGGAAGGATACTAGGTGTATGATGCCAAGTTGTATGAAGCTTGTGGACTAGTATAGTTAAATCTATCCAAGATATGGTTTGTGGGTACTTTTCATACCCGAAGATACAACTTAGACAAAGGTTGTCCTATGAGGGTCAGTATAGGGATCATGGTGGGTTCTAGGGTATGAGTTAGGGTACCACTCATACCTTAGGGTATGACTAAGGAGGTTAGGTCGTACCCTCCTGGGGCTTGGTTTTCAGCTTTTAAGTTGAGGGTAGTCCTAATATTTCCTACCTCAAACCCTTATGTACTCATGTTATATAACCCTTCATGGCCTCTCATATTACCCTTTGAAGAATATAAACACTTCAAAATACTCTCTCAAACTCACTCTTACAGATTGTAGGCTAGGGTTTCTACAAGTGTTCTTCAAAGGGCTCAAGAGTCAAGTTTCTCTTCGGAATCTTCTAGTATAAGGTATGTAATCCAGCCCTTACTGTTAGTTCCGACTAAAGGCATGATTTAATGTATTTTAAACATTTACTTATGAATCTTAAATGATGGTTTTGGAATCATATATTGAGGGTTTTGATACATATTGTTGAATGTTGGTTTAAATTGTGTTTTCACATATTTTTGGTGATGGTTTGCATATGTGGGTTCTTATTGGTTGTGGTTTAACAAATGGGTTATGGGTAACCCTTATTTTGATAGTTTATTCTTAGGTTTTGGTCTTGGTAAAGGTATGCCCTCAGCATGTTTGATAAAATGCCTAAGAGAATGTTTTTACTTTATTATTGAACTCACATTGGAACTATTGCATGGTATGGTTTGGAAATGGAACCCTAAATGGATTTGAATAATTTTTCATGGTTTAAATGGTTTAAAGGTTTTGGAATAATTTTAAATGGTATGAATGGTTTGGAGTGGTTAAATGTTAAAGCCTTGATGGCTAAGAAATTGATTTGAATGAAAACCTTGCGGGGTACACGAGAATTCCACAAGAGAATAAAATGGTAAAATTGGCTTGAATGTTGAATGCCTTGAACGGCACAAGGGAATGCCCCAAGCAAAGATTAATAATGAAATACTTGTGGGGTATATAATAATCCCCTAAGTAACCTTAATAATAATGTACTTGCGGGGTACATGGAAATCCCTCAAGTAAACTAAATAATGTAACCAATGGGGTACATGGGACTCCCTTAAGATTGGATAGGACATTGTTTGCAAGCTATAGTTGGTATGACGATACCACTTGTAATAGCCTTGATTAAAATTAAATGTATTAATGGTTTGGTTGGATGGTAATAGTTTTAATTGGTAATAATGGCGGGGTGTGATAGCTAACCGTGAAGGAGTGAGTCCAATGGACGGACACTAGAATATCATTTTTGCCGACATAAGAATTGGGCATGGTGACCCTATACTTGAGGGGTATATGGGAAGCCACTAACACTTATATATATATATATTATGGAGAGGGAAGGGTACACGGGAATTTCCTACTTTTATGGTATCTTTGGTTTATTTGGACACATGCATCGAGGCCCATCCAGGGGTGAAATTGGACCCATATAGCCCGTATGTGGTTTTAGGACGGTTAAGCTACACATACCCAGGTTTATGGTTTTAAAGGCATGCTAAACCCGATTTTCTTTCTTGGCATAGTTATATATTAAAATACCCTGATTTTTGGACCTTAGAAAATGTTCTAGAATTTTAATCTCTGGACCCAATATGACTCGAGGGTACAATCCATATGTTGCGGTATGGATGGTATGGTCCAGTTGTATACTAACCAATGTGGGTTGGTGGGATAAATTTTGGTTATTGGAAAGAATATGACTTAGGGTATAAGTCGTATTGGTGGATACAAATCATTTGGTTCCTTAAACTAATGTTATACTTGGTTACTAAGTTTGGATCTAAGTATCAGTGGCTGACCATAAGTCATAATCCAGGGTACGAGTCATACCCAGGACTCGTATGGGGGACAGTGTCTAAATCTTCCTTGGGTTTAAATCTGCTAGGAATACCGATGAAGGGTATGGATTGTATTATTTTGATATGACTTAGTTGGATGAGTCATATGAAAGACAATATTTGATCCAAAGGTTGAGGCTAGGGTACAAGTGGAGGGTACAACTCATATTGGAAAGGTATGACTCTAAGGGTCAGTCGTATCCCTATGATGGGATTTTGGTGCCACTTAAGTGGGGTATTCAGGATATTTTCTCACTTACCCTAATAAGGTCCCATGACTTCTAACTCACTTGGAGGTTATTTACCCTATTATTTCATTCATTAATACTTAGAAACTTTTCTAAGCACTCTAAAATTCTCTCAAAAGCTTTTAGGTAAGGGGGGCTAGGGTTTCAACTAGAGGATTAATTTGGGGCTTGTCTTGGTGATTTCTTTCCATCATTAACTTGGTTTAAGGCATGTTCTCTTTCCTTATTGTTAACTCTATCTAAAGGCATGGTTTATCTGAATGTTTTCATGATTTTATTGATTGTATGATTTTGGTTTTCAAATATGAATTAGGGGTTTTGATATTAAATGGTTGGTTATGGTTTCCTATGGTGTTAATTAATCTTTTATATGCATTAATGGTGGTTTTAGATAATTGGATTGCATGGGAATAGTTTAATGGTAATTGAAATTTTTTTGGGTCATATTTTGCCCCTAATGTGTTTGACAAAATGCTTATAAAGATATGTTCATTGCATTGACTACTTTTAATAGAACTCTTGCTTGTTTTAAAAATTGGTAAAAGAATTATGCATGGTTTAAATGGTTTGGAAAGGTAAATGGCTAAATGGTTATGCTTGAGAGATACATAGATTACCCTAAGTGGTTTAATATGGTAAATGCAAGGGCACTTGAAAGTCCCCTTAAACCTATAAATGGTTGGCTATGGATGATACTTGCAAGTAAGAATTGGTATGACGATACCAATATTGATGGCCTTGGTTAATAAATGGATAATGGTTTGGTTATTTAGAAATTGGTTTTATTTGGGCAATAATGACGAGATGTGTAGCAAACCCGTGAAAGGTGGAGGTCCTGAGGGGACCAAAATTAGAAACTCATATTTTTTTATATGAGGTTGGTCTTAGTGACCGTGTGCATGATGTCACATTATATTTTGGGGATGTACTATCCATCCCAAGGGTTTCTTCCCTAGTCATGCGGCTACACGTACTAGGGCTCTTTCAGTAGGGGGAGCTGAACCCATATAGCCTATGGGTGGTTTAGGATAGCAAAGCTGCATAGCCCAGGTAAAGGTTTTAATGGCATGCTAAAACCGATCCCTTTTCTCAGTATGTTTATATATATATGTATGGATGTGTACATATGGATGGTTTTACTTGATTTTATAAATGGTACTATTTTATCCTTATGCTGAGATCATGCTAGCGTTTACCCGCTAACCCATCTACTGGTGGTTGTATACCCACGCTATACAGGAATCGGCCGTTCTACTCCTTCATTGTGATTGACTTGGGGATAGAATTTGGACTATAGTAGTAGCTTCCATCCTTTCAAAAGGCTCCATTTCATGTTATGGATACTTTTAGACATTAAGGTTTATTTTTTGGATATTGGTTTTGGCTATGGTTGAGGGCATGTCCCAACTAGATTTTATTACTCTTTTAGTTAGAAGCTTTATGGTACTTCTATGGGTCTGAATGGGCGGGATCGGTAATGGTGTCTCCTTGGCATTTGAATAAATCAGTGGGCTGATATCATTGGATAATATTGTTAGTTATTCCATCCTATTTCATTTTGGGATTGATTATATTATGTTTCAGAACATCTTTGGTTATGGCCTGGCTTATGTCTTTTGGTATGGTTTGGTATGGTTGGATTGATGGTAGGGAATGGTTGGACTCGGTTGGGTCGATAACGGTTGTGATCTTATCCCAGATTCTTCATGTGATTTGTTGTACTATTTTACTACATGCTCAAAATTCAGCCCACTCAGGGTAGGTGGCTGGAGGTTAGGTTGGGTAACGGAGATAGTCTTTGATCCCATTTAGACTTGGGATGCCCATTATGATTAGGCCCCCATTTGAGTTACATTAAGTTGGTATTAAAGCCTAGGTTCATGGTCAATTAGGAGTCCATAAAGTCATGTTGAGTAGAGTCTGTTTTAAGGGTGTGTAGCACACCACACTCATAAAGGAGGGGATACAAGGTATTTAGAAATATTTTACCTTTTTGGAATTCTATTTTCAAACTTGGAGTATTAGATATTCTCTAATCCTTATTTGTTTGTCTTTCAGATCATGCCTCGTAGACCTGGAACATAAGGAAATTCTTTTATCCCATCTGGGGGTAATACTGAAAGGGTGCATCCTACTTCTGGGGTTTATCTTTGATCTAATGGTCCTATCCCTAATAGTTCTGGATTTCTACTGATTCCTACTAGTCCTCCTCAAGGTGAGGTGACTAATGCAGAATTTTATCAGTTTATTCATGCTATTGTTAAATTGGTTGCTGCTCAAGTTGAGGGGGATGTGTATGGTGTTTTGTCTATTGAGGCCATAAGGGTTGGCTAATTTATGAATATGAGTCCTCCTACTTTTTATAGATTGAAGGTGAAGAAGGATCTATAGGGCTTCTTGGATAAAATGGAAAAGATATTTTGGGTAATACAGGCTACCAATATGGAAGGGGTAAACTTTACAGCTTATCATCTCAAAGAGGTTATATATCAGTGGTGTGAAGAGTGGGATAAGTATAGGGGTGATGTGGAAGAATTAGTATTATGGGATACCTTTTCTAAAGCCTTTTTAGATCCATTCTTTCCTCAAGAGTTGAGAAAAGAAAAGATGGAGGAGTTAGTGAACCTCAAGCAGAGGAGAATGTCTGTCAAGGAATATACCTTGAAGTTTAATCAATTGTCAAGGTATGCTCATGATTTAGTTGTTGAAATGTAGGCTAGAATAAGGAAGTTCGCCTCTGGGTTGATTCGGGATCTAATTTTGGAGAGCAAGACTATCTTACTGATTAAAGATATGGATATCTCCAGGTTGACTATTTATATGCAGCAAGTGAAGGATAAAAAGTAGAAGTAGGAGGAGCTTAGGGATAGATAGGGTAAGAGGAGTAGGTTTTCTGACTAGGGAGGTTCTCAGTCTTAGGGTGGTCGAGATGGTTGAAAATGGCAGAAAAAGAAGTGGCAGAGTTCTGGTTCCTACTCTGTGCTAGTGCTTCTTACCAATCAGACAATAAACGTCATCATGGTGGTGACAATTTCCAGGCATAGGGGGCCTAATATCAGGTGAATGGAGGTTAGTTAGTTTCTTCATGCCTTTATTATCAGTTTTGTAGTCATTCTTATTGGGGTTATTGTGATGAAGGAAGGGCAAATGCTTCAAGTATGGCCAGGCAGGCCATTGGCTCAAGAATTATCCAGTTAATAAGGTTGCTACAAGGATGAATATGATTCATGTGGCTTCATCTTCTTCTCCTACACCTAGTGGTGTTGTATCTACTTTTATTACTGCTTCTAGTTTTAGTGTTGGACGAAACAAATTGTATGCTTTGACGTATCGACAGAAATCTAAGGCATCACCTAATGTTGTTACTGGTACATTATAATATTTTTCTTGTGACATATATTGTTTGCTTGATTCGAGGTCCACTCTCTTATATATGACTTCTTAAGTGGTTATATCTTTTTGTTTTGATCTAAAAGTTATTTTGAATCCTTTTCTATTTTTAATGAAGTAAGTGACTCAATTATTGCTAAGAAAGTCTACAGCGGATGTGTGGTATCTGTTGGTAGCAAGCAGACCTTGGTGGATTTTTTTTGAGTTGGGTATGGTGGATTTTGATGTTATTCTGGGATGGATTTGTTTCATTATTATCATGCGTCCATGGATTATTAGGCCCGTAGGCTTATCATTAGGTTCCCAGGTGTGCCAGCTATAGAATGGGAGGGTGGTTCTTTAGCTCCTAGGGGAAGATTTATTTCTTATCTTTGAGCTCAAGGTTAATCTCTAAATGCTTTCTTTATCACTTGATCCGAGTTAAATATTCCAACTCAGAAGGTCCTTCTTTCCAGTTAGTTTCAGTGGTTAATGAGTTTCCAGAGGTTTTTCCAGATGATCTTCCTAGTGTTCCTCCAGGTTGGGAAGAGTTTGGTATTGATCTAGTTTTAGACACTCGTCTAATTTTTATTCCTCAGTATAGAAAGACTCAGCCTGAGTTCAAGGAACTCAAGAAGAAACTTAAGAATCTTCTGGATAAGGGGTTTATTCATCCTAGTATATCTTCTTGGGGTGAACTGGTGTTTGTGCGCAAGAAGAATGATTCCTTTTGATGTGCATTGACTACTGGCAATTGAATAAGATAAGGGTTAAGAACAAGTATCCTCTTCTAAGGATAGATAACTTGTTTGATCAGTTGCAAAGTGTCAATTTTTTTTCTAAGATAGATCTTCGGTCTAGGTATCATCAACTAAAGATTAAGGAGGTGTATATCCCTAAGATGGATTTTTGTACTCAGTATGGGCACTTTAAATTTATGGGGATGTCATTTGTTTTGACTAATTCTCTGGTAGCATTTATGGATCTGATGAATAGGGTTTTTTATTAGTATTTGGATCTCTTTATTATTGTGTTAATTAATGACATTCTGGTTTGTTTGAAGAGTGAGGTAGATCATATTAATCACCTTCATGTGGTGTTATAGACTTTAGAGGAATAGCCGTTGTATGCAAGTTCTCCAAGTATAAGTTTTGGTTGAACACTATAACTTTCTTGGGTTATATTATTTCTAGTGAAGGGATCATGGTGGATCCACAAAAGGTTGTTGTGGTGAAGAGGCATCCTAGACCCATGATTCCATCTAACATTTGGAGCTTCTTAGGTTTAGCCGAAAATTATAAACATTTTATGGAAAGATTTTCATCGATATCTGCTATTTTGACTAAGTTAACTCAGAAGAAGGTCAAGTTTTCTTGGCTGGATACTTGTAAAAAGAGTTTTAAAAAGTTAAAGGATAATTTAACTTCAGCTCCAATTCTGACTTTATTGGAAAGTAATGATGGGTTCATGCTATATTATGATGCATTCGAGTAGGGCTTTGTTATGTGTTGATGCAGCATAGGAAGGTGATTTCCTATGCTTCTAGACAGTTGAAGGTACATGAGAGGAATTATCCTACTCATGATTTGAAGCTGTTGGCGATTGTGTTTGCTTTGAAAATATGGTGGCATTATTTTTATGGTGTTCATGTGGATATCTTTTATAATCATAAGAGGCTACAGTACGTGTTCATTAAGAGGGAGCTTAATCTCAGGCAGAGAAAATAGCTTGAGCTTTTCAAAGACTATGGTATGAGTCATCACTACCACTCAGTTAAGGCTAATGTGGTTGGTGATACTCATAGCAGGTTATCTACGGGGAGTTTGGGTCAAATGGAGGAAGGAAAACGGGAATTGGTGAAGGATATTCACCGCTTTTCTAATCTTGGAGTTCGCCTTTTGGACTCCAAGGACGGTGGTGTGATGGTGCAAAAAGTGGTTCGATCGTCTCTAGGTGCGGAGATTAAGGAGAAGCAAATGCAAGATCATATCTTAATAAAAATCAAGAGCGACGCTGGCAGGAAAAATATAGTGGTGTTTGAGATTGGTGGTGATGGTACTTTATGGTACCAAGGGAGGCTGTGTGCTCCTAATGTCGATGGTTTGCGACAAAGGGTTTTGACTGAGGCACATGAGTCGCACTATGTTTTTTTTCCTAACTCGACTAAGATGATCATGATCTCAAGGAGATCTACTAGTGAAATAGCATGAAGAGGGATATGGCTGATTTTATGGCCAAGTGCATGGCATGTTAACAAGTTAAAGTTGAGCACATGAGGCCAGGAGGGTTATATCAAGAAATTGATTTGCCTGAATGGAAATGGGAGGTGATCAATATGGACTTCATTACCGATCTTTCTCAGTCTCGAAATCAATATAATTCGATTTGGGTCATCGTGGATAGGATGACTAAGTCTATGATCTTTTTGCCAATGTAGACTACCTTCTCAGTGGACGATTATGCGAAGCTGTATCTTCAGGAGATTGTGAAGCTGCATGGAGTGGTTGTTTTTATTGTTTTTTATCATGGCACGCAGTTTACATCTCACTTATGGTGATCTTTTAAGGAAGGGTTGGGGACTAAGGTGAGTCTAAGTACTATTTTTCATCTACAGATGGATGGATAAATGGACAGAACTATTCAAATATTGGGGGATATGCTTTGGGCTTGTGTGATCGATTATGGTGGAAATTGAGTTGAGTATATACCTTTGGTGGAGTTTACTTACAACAATAGCTATCATTCTAGTATTAGTATGTCCCCTTTTGAGGCATTGTATAGTAGGAGGTGTAGATCTCCTATTGGTTGGTTTGAGCTTGGTGAGGCAGACACATTTGGTCTGAATTTGGTGTACCAGTCTATAGAGAAAGTGAAGGTGATTCGGAAGAGGATTAAGGCTTCCCAAAGTCGCCAAAATTCCTATGCAAATGTAAGGCATAGAAACTTAGAGTTTGATGTTGGGGATAAGGTTTTCCTCAAGGTATCTTCCATGAAGGGAGTAGTACAGTTTGGTAAGAAGGGGAACCTCAGTTCCTGGAATGTAGGTCCTTATGACGTTTCACGGAGAATTGGTAATGTTGCTTATAAGTTGGAGTTACCTTCTAGCTTGAGCTTGGTTCATCCGATATTTCATATTTCCATGTTGAGGAAGTGCATTGGTGATCCTTCTTCGGTTGTTCCTTTAGAAGGACTGGGTATCTCGAATTCTTTATCTTATGAATAAATTCCAGTTGAGATCTTGGATAGGCAGGTTCATCGATTGTGGACTAAGGATGTGGCCTCGGTTAAGGTTCTTTGGCGGAAACATAAGGTGGAAGAGGCTACATGACAAGCGGGGGAGGACATAAAGTCCAAATATCCGCATCTACTTTCTGCTCTTAGTATTTGTGCAGAAGGTATGTGCCTTCAATGCATTTTTATTTTCAAAGTTTGTTAAAGGAAAGATTAATATGTTTGCCTCTTTGTTTTCAAACTTTATGAAAGATTAGAAATATATTTGATAATAAAAATGACTCTTACGTGTGGTTACCCCTACCTTGTCCATCATTCGGGGACGAATATTCCTAGTGGAGGAGACTGAAACACCCTTGATTTCTAAACCTTAGAAAATTTCTTAGAATTTTGATCTCTGTACCTAATACAACTCGAGGGTATGATCCGTATGTTGGGGTACGGGTGGTATAGTTTAGTCGTATGCTGACCAGTGTGGGTTGGAGAGATGGATTTTGGTTACTTGAATGGATACGACTTAGGGTTATAAGTTGTATTGGTGGTTACAAATCGTTTGGTTCCTTAACTTAATCTTAGCCTTAGTTCCTTAGGTTGGATTTGAGTACGAGCAGCTCACCATGAGTCGTAAGTCAGGGTACGAGTCGTACCTAGGACTGGTATGGAGGACAGTGTCTAAATATTCCTTGGGTTTAAATCTGCCAAAGATACGAATGAAAGGTACGGATCGTATGCTTTGGATACAACTTAATTCAATAAATCATATATTGGACAGTGTTTGATCCAAAGGTTGAGGCTAGCGTACAAATGAAGGGTACCACTCATACTGGAAGGGTACGACTCGTAAGGGTCAGTCGTATCCTTGTGATGGGATTTTGGTGCAACTTAAGTTAGGGTATTTTGGACATTTATCCACTTACGCTAATAAGGTCCCAAGAATTCTAACCTACATGGAAGGTTATTTACCCTATTATTCCATGCATTAATACTTAGAAACTCTTCTAAATACTCTAAAATTCTCTCAAAAGCTTTTGGGCAAGGGAAGCTAGGGTTTCAACAAGAGGACTTATTTGGGTCTTGTCTTGGTGATTTCTTTCCATCATTATCTTGGTTTAAGACATGTTCTCTACCCTAATTGTTAACTCTATCTAAAGGCATGGTTTTTATAAATGTTTTCATGATTTCATTGATTGTATGATTTTGGTTTTCAAATATGAATTGGGGACTTTGATGTTAAATAGTTGGTTATGGTTTTCCATGGTTTTAATTATGCTTTTATATGCATTAATGATGGTTTTGGATAATTTAATTGCATGGGAATGGTTTAATGATAATTTGAATTGGTTTTGGTCATATTATGCCCCCAATGTGTTTGACAAAATGGTTATAAAGATATGTTCATTGCATTGACTACTTTTAATGGAATTTTTACTTGTTTTAAAACTTGGTAAAGGAATTATGCATGGTTTAAATGGTTTGGAAAGGTAAATGGATAAATGGTTATGCTTGAGGGGTACATAGAATCCCCCAAGTGGTTTAATATAGTAAATGGAAGGGCACTTGAAAGTCCCCTTAAACCTATAAATGGTTGTCTATGGATGATACTTGCAAGTAAGGATTGGTATAATGATACTAATGTTGATGAACTTGGCCAATAAATGAATAATGGTTTGGTTATTTAGAAATTGGTTTTCATTGGGCAATAATGGCGGGATTATAGTAAATCCATGGAAGGTGGAGGTCCTGGGGAGACCAAAATTGGAAACTCATATTTGCCGATATAAGGTTGGTCTTGGTAACCGTGTGCATTATGTCACACTATATTTTGAGGGATGTACTAATCATACCAAGCGTTTCTTCCCTAGTCATGAGGCTACACACAATAGGCCTTTTTAGCAGGGAGAGCTGAACCCATATAGCCCGTGGATGGTTTAGAATGACAAAGCTACACAGCCCAAGTAAAGGTTTTAATGGCATGCTAAACCCGATCCCTTTTCCCTACATGGTTATATATATATGTACGGATGTGTGTATATGGATGGTTTTACTTTGCTTTATAAACGGTATTATTTTATCCTCATCCTGAGATCATGCTAGCGTTCACCCACTAACCCGTCTACTGGTGGCTGTATACCCACGCTATGCAGGAACCGACTGTTCTACTCCTCCTGCATAGTGATTGACTCAGGGATAATATTTGGACTAAAATGGTAAGCTTTCATCCTTTTGGAAGGCTCTATTTCATGTTATGGACAATTGTAAACATTTTGGTTTATTTTTGGATATTGATTTTGGCTATGGTTGGGGGCATATCCCAACTGGATTTTATTACTTTTTTGATTAGAGGCTTTGTGGTACTTCTATGGTAGAATGGACGGGATTGGTAATGGTGTCAGGCTTGGCATTAGAATACGCCGGTGGGCTGACATCATTAGATGATATTATTGGTTGTTCCATCCTATTTCATTTGAGGATTAATTATATTATATTTTGAAACATCTTTGGTTATAGCCTATAGTATGGCTTGGTATGGTTGGATTATTGGTAGGGAATGGTTCGACTTGGTTGGGCGGGTCACGATTATGATCTTATCCCAGAGTCTTCATGTGAGCTATTACACTATCTTGCTATTTACTCAACATTCAGCCCATGCTGGGCAGGCAGTGGAGGTTAGGTTGGGTAATGGGGGTGGTCTCTGGTCCCGGTCAAACTTAGGATGCCCATTACAATAAGGCCTCTGGTCACGTCACGTCATATATATATATATATATATGTATGGTTATGAATGTATATGGTTGGTTTACTTGGTTTTAAAGGTTGACACTATTTTCTCTATATCCCAGGTGCATGCTAGCGTTCACTCGCTAACCCAACTTTAAGTGGCTGTACCCCCATGCGATGCAAAAACCGACAATACTACTCCTCCTGCTCGTTTATTGGATTCAGGAATAGTCGGTGTTGGATTGAAGTGTTCTGCTTCCATAGTTCGAAAAACGTCTATTTCATGTCATGTATTACTTATATTCGTCTTTTCATAGCCTTAGTTTTTGGCTATGGTCGGGGGCACATCCCGACTAGATACTCTTCAGTTATGGCTCAAAGGCTTTGTATGGACAATTGGGTACGGATTGATCATGCTATATATATATATATGTATATATATATATATATATGAGACATTGGGTTGTCGTTTTCATTTTGGTTTATGGTTTTGGGTATTGGATGGATTGACTTAGTTAGGTTGGCCTTAGGCTTATCCCAAAGTCATTACATGGTAATTACACTATCCCTTTATATGTTCGGAGTTCATCCGACTCAAGGTATATGTGTTGGTTGGTTGGGTTGGACATCGGGGGCGGTCTCTGATCCAGGTTGGGCTTGAGATTGCCTGTTATGACAAGGCCCTGTTTGGATCGTGTCAGAGAGTGAGAAGAGAAGAAAGTATATATTTTAGTGATGTAAAGAATATATCATTTATAAATTGTTACCATATAACTTCCATGAATATGTCTTTTTTAGCAAATATATATATATTATACAAAGCAGTTAGCATGCAACTTTACATCTGGAAATTCTATTCTTTCTATTTTAAGTTTTACAATATTGTGCTCGCTAAGTGGACCTTCCTCTTTTAATAATTAAAAGAAAGGCAACTTTTAAAAATAGTCAATATTTAAGCAAAAAGAGGCACCGTAGATATATTTTACAAAATTATAATGCACAACCAATGTATCAACTGTAAGTAAATTGACTGTATCTTTATAAGATATAAATATAGTGACTAATTTCATGTACCAAGCTGTAAAGTATATTGTAGCTAGATAGCCGTTGTATCGCTGTATTTGTATCAACAAATATAGGTCTATCAATGAATACAAACCTTTCTTTCTCGCTTTTTTGTGTATTTTGTCTTTTCACTCCTCATTCAAACCTCACAGTTTTGATAGGGTTGCACCAGGGATCGACTCTTAGCCCGTTTCTATTTACCTTGGTGATAGATGTTTTGACGTGACATATTCAAGGGGAGGTGCCTTGGAGTATGTTATTTACAAATGATGTGGTTCTGATCGACGAGACTCGGGGTAGAGTTAATGATAAGTTGGAGATTTGGAGACAGATGCTTGAATCTAAAGGTTTTTGGTTAAGTAGAACCAAGATGGAGTACTTGGAGTGTAAGTTCAGTGATATGTCGCAAAAAGATAGAGTGGTTGTGAAGCTAGACTCTCAGGCCATCCAGAAGAGGGAGAGTTTCATGTATCTGGGGTCCATAATTCAGGTAATGGTGAGATTAACGAGGATGTCATGCATCGTATTGGGGCCGGGTGGTTGAAGTAGAGGCTCACTTCGGGTGTCCTTTGTGATAAGAAGGTGCCTCCGAAGCTTAAAGGTAAGTTCTACAGAGTGGTAGTCCAGATGGCTATGTTGTATGGAGTGAAGTGTTGGCCAGTTAAGAACTCCCACATCCAAAAGGTGAAGGAGGCAGAGATGCGAATGTTGCAATGGATGTGTGGACATACCAGGAAAGATAGGGTGAGGAATGAGATTATTCGGGAGAAGGTGGGAGATGCCTCGGTGGAGAATAAGTTGCGAGAAGTGAGGCTACATCAGTTCGAGCATGTGATGAGGAGGGGCCCTGATGCTCCAGTGAGGAGGTATGAGACTCTGGCTATGGATGGTTTTAGGCGGGCTAGAGTTAAACCGAAGAATCATTGGAGGGAGGTGATTAGGCATGATATGGAGCAACTACAACTTACAGAGGACATGACCCTTGATAGGAAGGTGTGGAGGATGCGGATTAGGGTAGAGGGTTAGAAGGTGGGAGCGCGGCAGTAGTAATAAGGGAGTGCTCCTTTGAGTCTGGAATTTCTAGTTCGTTGTGTTGTGGCTGTAGTTTTTGGGGCTAGTGGTGTTGGCTTTTTTGCATCCCGTACTAGTTTATTATGCACTTATCTTTTTTGTTTGTTATACTATTAGTTTGTTTTGTGTACCATACTAGTTTATATGCGCTTACTTTTTGTATTGGTTATACTATTATTGGTCCTAAGCCGGGGGTCTATCGGAAACAACCTCTCTACTTCTCTTGGGTAGTGGTATGGTCTGCGTACACTCTATCCTCCCCAGACCCCACTAGGCGGGAATACACTGGGTATGTTGTTGTTGTTGTTATTCTTCCTTCTTTTTATTTTGTATTTTCACCTCTCTCCCTCTCTTTCTTTCCTCAGTTATATTAAATTTATCGTTTATATTTATATATTAACAAGTACAAACATTAGTTGTATTTGATTGAGTCTATCATATCTAATTATAAATATATTATTTGATGCAAATGTATCATTTGTGTTTGGATGATTCAATTTATATCAATGAATATAATTTGTATTTTTATAGAACTGCATAAAAAATAATATAATTGTATGAAACTAGTTGTATGAATAATATATAAAATACAAGTATAAATGTATCATGAACAAATATATATTTATACATTAATGATACAAATTTTGCAAATATAAAAATTAAAAGTTAAAAAAAAAAAAAAAAGCAGATACATAGCTGGCAACATATTGATACATCGATTATACAAATTTAGTAGTTATAGAACTGAAAGTTAAAAATAGGATACAAAACTGGAAGTTAAAAAAATCAAAAAAAAAAAAAAAAGAGAGAGAGAGAGAGAGAGAGAGGCAGCGAGATAGAGGGAGGGGGGAGACAATACATTTATACCACTGTATCAGTTTCTCTTTCTCTTTAATCTGGAAGTTTTTTTAAAAAAAGAAAGAGAGAAAGAGAAAGAGAGAGGAGAGGGGCAACGAGATAGAAGGAGAGCAGGGAGGGAGACGAGTGAGATTGTGAGAGATGAGAGGAGAATGGTAAGAGAGGGATATGAGAAAAGAGGATATGAATTGTAGTTAACCGGAAAAGGGAGACTGTGTATTGTAATTAATTGAAGCTTAGTGTGAGTAGATTAATTAAGGACTTGTGTTTACTAAACCTTGTAGTTTTCCCTTAAAAGAAGCTTAGGTTAGATCTCCTTCTGTCCTTCATGATTTGGCGGATTTTGTTTTTAGACAATAACCGTATGCTATTATCTTACCATGTAAGGCAAAAAAACATACACCTAATGAGACCCTCACCCCAGCCCTCTTCTAATACATGGGTGGGTCTCAACTCATCTAGTTACATAATTTCTCTATAAACATTGTACATTTCAATGCTTATTTAGTACCTAACCAACTCTATAATCTTATTATAACTACACGTTTGATTTGCTGTAGAACAAAATTAGTAACCAAGCTAATCTTCCTAAATATTTTCCAGTTACGTGCTTGCCAAATGTGATATAGTCCTGCTCTCATGATAGCTGCTGCTTGTTCCTTCCTCAGTTTGCACCAATGTCTTTTGTTGAGCTATTCTATTGCATTAGAAAAACACAACCCTTGAAATGTCAAGCCAGTCCACTGCTGAATACTTTGCCACAAAGCCTTGGACCAAGCACAATCAAAGCATAAATGCTGCAAGGCCTCATGCATAGAGTTGTCATACAACACGCAGTCAGTGGTGTCTCAATTGATTCCCATGCTACTCATTCTATCCTTTGTCAATAAAAGAATTTTTGTACAACAAACAAGATAATGAACCTATGTTTTGGTCAAGTGATGCATTTGACCACTCAGGCCTATTTTCAATCAATGACCTATATTCTCTAAAAACTGTGTAAACACCAGTTGCAGTCAAGTTTTACTTCTCATTAATATACCATCCAGCCATATCAACCTTTATCCCATGTAGCTTTCCCCAGTACCAACTACTATCAGATGTAGGAGCACAATCCCAAAAACTCACATCTTTCAGATTAACACCATGTATCCATTTAACCCATAGTGTTTCCTTTTTACGCATCACCACTCATATATGTTTACCAATAGAGTATATATTTCAGAACTTACCGTTCTTAACGTTAAGCCCACCGTGATTCTTAGGTCTACATTCAACATCCCGTGAAACCAAGGGTGTTCATGAGAACTCCCTACACTTCTTATCCACCTCCGTGACTATACTCTTGAGGTAAAAAAAACTGCCCCCAAAAGTTGTGTAAGGCAAACAAAGCTGAGTTAATATTTATAGCCTCCCAACATAAGACAAATGCTTAGTAGCTGTGTCTTTTATTCTTTTTGTAACTCTCATAATAATGTCATGACAATCTAATATAGTCCATTTTCTTGGTGATAAAGGTTGCCCCAGGTATCTCATAGGAAACGAAACACCAGTGAATTTAGTAATCCTTAGTATTTTTGTTGCACATCATTTTGACTCTGCCATGAACACGTTAGACTTATCAACATTTGCCCCTAATCCATACACATTTAAAAAACGCTTTAAGGCATCCATAATTCTCTTGACTGGTTTGAGGGGAAATTATTCATTAAAGCAAGTTTATTTTTAGCACCCATTCTTTACTATTTTAAGTCAAAGTACAGGCAAGCCGACCTTATTTTTAAAGCACATAGTAATCTAATTGTTCCTCCTACAACCCGTAATTAATTGATTGTTCCCTCTCAAGTTCCTCCTCCTTTTCTTTTTCAAATTACTCTTTCTATTATTTATTTTGAGTTTTTTCAGATTAAGTGTATATAAATATATATTTAATGTGAATTGACAGTGTAAATATATTTTATTCTATCACTGAATTTTAATTTATAATAGCAAATCAGTTTCATTTTTTTCTAGATTATAAATCAATGTTTCTTAACAAAATTTACTTGCGCTTACCTAATAATTAATTTGGTTATATTTAAAATAAGTTACACTGCGAAGTACCAATACATAAACGTTGTAGTCTTTTGTTAAAGTTTTTTTTTTTTTTTGGAGAAGTTGATATAAATAGCCGTCCACTAAAATAATAACTATCAAATGTATACTTTATATATATGCAAATGCTGATACAAAATAACAATTTTTGTATATTTAACTAACAGATATAATTATTTTTAGTCGATTGATCTGTTGTAATTGACATTTTATTTTATATATTTGATAAATAAATATCATTATTTTTAATCGATTAATCAAATATGTGACTTGTCCAATACTTTATTGGGCGGTGTAAATAGGACGGTGGGGAAGATCTATATGGGAACATTTAATATTTAAATTCCGTCATTGATAATTCTTGTTTGACCTTGCATAGGTCAACAATTTTCACATTATTGTACGTCAAAACTTAGGATCTCACCAATGGGGGTTTATGAATACAAAACTACTAGGCATGGGGCAGGCACGACACATAATGGGTAAGTAATACACAACTTGCAATGCACATCCAGAAATTGGAGACAGAAGCTTTAATTAATTTGACACCACCAATGGCGCAATGTGACACACATTTATTAATTCCAAAACTCATGTTTACACATTCTCCAGACTCCACATCATGCCACGTGCAGCTGCTGCGTGGCAGAACTAAAATTATTATTAAAAAATCCAGTATATATTGTGTATATATTTATGCTTTCTTTACTTCATATGTTTCGATTTATGTGGTGTTTTTTCTTTGAATAGAAATGTTTCAAATAATATAAAATCGATACAAAAGACTCATATTAGTTCCAACTATTTCAAAGTTGAGTTGTAACTTATTGATTTTGATAACAAATTCGGACCAGAACATAAATTAGTGTGTATCTTAAATTCGTAGTGAAAATTGATCTTGCAATCAAAAGGATTGCTCCAAGTCAATTTCGTTTCTCTTGAAAATGGAATGTTGATTCACTAACTAAAAGCCCTTTATTTCAGTGTTTTTGATGTTTTGTGTTTTTGTCACTTTACTGCGTCTTTTATAAGGAAGAGATGAATTCAAATATATGGGAAGTGGAACAATAGTTGTTCCCCCCTAAGTTTTCAAAAAAACATTACATATCTTTTTTTTTTCCCTCTTATTTGTCAGATAATCTAGAAATAAAATTTTGGGTCAGGTCGGATTGGGTCAGTCCACATGGGCGACTCTTGACCTGTAATCCAACATCTCCCACTTCCCACATGATGGACAAGACCCGAATCAGTATGACTTCAACACATCATCTATTCATACAACAAACAGTTTGTGCGACCTGTGAGCATTACGATCTTTACCTATAAAGTTTTACAAGCTATATTTAGGAATTCAATCACATGTGGAAAGAATTCTCTACTAATATGAGGATACTAATACTCACAATACCCCAGACAACATTCACTACTTCAGTAGTTACTTATCCGATCTCTCATTCTCTTAAAGAGGTGAACTCGAGTTCGTGATTAACTTTATATACACAATTACACTTGACTCTTATATGGTTAGTGTAACAGTCGACTTGTATAAACAAGGTAAAATATTCATTTTAATCTCCTTTCCTTTCCACTCGAATCTATCTGTTCCAATTAACTGTTTTCTTAGACATGCACCGTATTGCCGAATCTCTCATGGCTATTAGTAACATGCTAAAGTAGCAACATCGACCGAAACTTCCAGAAATAGTTAAAGGTCTAAGGGTATTTCAATTAAAAGTTAAAATAACTTTTAGGGTCTCACACAATGAAGAAGCAAGGATTCATTCTTCTATTAACCCATTGGTCGCTATGCACACGTGGTATGAAACACGTGCTATTATGTTATCACTTTATATTGGTGCGTGTGTCTCATTCTTTTAGTCATTCAACATCGTATAGATTTAGGTCCAAAAACCTCTAAATGTCTAACCTGAGTTTCTTTCTTTAATAATTCTCAAATACATATTCTTAGAGAAACTCACATCTGGCTTTACAAAATAAGTCATTATCGTATGGTGAAACTTTTCTCTCACGTTCCTCAATGTAAGAGGCGATTGCTCGTGTGAGAGAGTCAATCTTGTAATTTGTTCGATACACTGTATTAATAAAACATATTTTCACATAAATATGAGATTGAACATAAATTTAAGATTCCTATATTGACAATAATTACAATCAAGTCATCTACAATACATAAACACAATTATATCCTACGTAATCTTAGAGCCATAACATGTTTCTCAAACAAGTCTCTAGATATCACCTTAGTAAAGGGATCAACTATCATTTCTTGTGTAGGAATGTATTGTAAATTTATTTCTCCACTTGCTACTATGTCTCTTATAAATTTATACTTAATATTAATGTTCTTGGTCTTGCTGTGATATTTAGGATCCTTCGTATATGCGATAGCCGCTTGACTGTTACAATATAAAATCATGGGACCCTTAGAATTCTTTGCAATGTTCAAATGCTCAAAGAATCTTTTTAACTATGTACTGTAGATGCACAAGCCACAAATTCTAATTCCATAGTTGATAGGGCTGTGCAAGTTTGTTTCTTACTTTTCCACAAAATTGCACCACCATTTAGCAAGAAGGCATAATCGGAAGTTGATTTTCTATCATACCGATCACCAGCCCAATCAGCATCTGTATAACCTCTTATGGATAAATCGGATCCACTATAGTATAGTGAATAATCCACAGTTCCCTTCAAGTATCAAAAAATTCTCTTTACTGCTTTCCAATAATCTCTTCCAGAATTAGATTGATACCTTCTAACCAGACCTATGTCATAACACAATATGACGGCATCACTCTTGCTATTCAACATAATCTCCCCCCCCCCCCCCTTGAAATCAATACTGATTCCCTTGAGATATTATGCATGCTTACAGATGGACATGAACAATATGACGGCATTATTAATCTTTGCAGGTTAAAGCTAAGGGAAGCGGGCTGCCCAGCAGTACATCACTGCTTTAGGGAACAGAACCAGGTTGCGGACAGCTTAGCCAAACATGGGGCATCCTCAAACTACTTCGAAAAGGCCCACCTTTTGCTAGTTCCACCCGTGTGTGCTGAACAGGTCTTGGGACCAGACATGTGAGGAATTTTTTTTGAAAGATTTGTCAATCCAAATGCTCAATCCTCAGTTGAGCAAAACTAGTACTATTTTGTAATTAACCCAGGCCGAGCCTATCGTATGTAATACTTTGTAATGCTTTATATTCGATTGCACCTCTTTAACCAAAAAAAACAAATGTCTAGACGAGTACACATCATAGCGTATATCAAACTCCCAACTGTACTGGAATACGGTACTCGAGACATGTCTTCTTTTTCTTTTTCAGTCTTTGGACACATTTCAAGGCTTAAAGTTTCACCTCTTGATATAGAAGTATCCATGGATTTGCAACTACTCATTAAAAAATATTCCAAAATTTTCATTATGTATGTCTCTTGAGATAGACTCAAAATTTTTTTGGAACGGTCTCTTTGGATTTTAACACCCAATATATAGTCTGTTTCACCCATATCTTTCATGTCAAATGACTTTGAAAGCCATGACTTAATAGTTTTTACATACTCCAAGTTATTTTCAGCTAATAAAATATCATCCACGTAAAGAGAAAGAACCACAAATATTTCATTGGACTTTTTCACAAAGATCCAATGGTATTCATCTATCATGGTCTTCCATATGAAATCTCAGGTACCACTGCCTTGAAGACTGCTTAAGGCCATATATTGATCTGTTTAATTTACAAACCTTCTTTTCTTGGCCTTTAACAATAAAATCTATAAGTTGTTCCATGTAGATTTCCTCTTTTAGTTCTACATTGAAAAAAGCGATCTTCACTTTTATTTGGTATAATTCTAAATTTAAACGTGCAACTATATCCAAAAGCAATCGATTGAGGTAAATTTTACAATTGGCGAAAAAGTTTCCTCATAATCTATTCCAGCTTCTTGAGTAAAACCTTTTGCCACCAATCGTGCTTTGTGCTTTTCTATTGACCCATCTGACTTGTGTTTAACTTTGAGAATCCACTTTTTCCTAATAGCTTTACGCCCAAAAGGAAGGTCAACTAGATCCCAGACTTTATTGGTTTTCATGGACTCTAATTCTTCTTTCATTGCTTTTATCCATTCATTTTTGTAGGACTTGATAATCCTCAGTCACAAAATTAGGTTCATCCAATTCTGTAAGAGACACCAAGAAAACATAATCCTCAATCTCATAAGATCATTTAGGTACACCTTTTCTGATACTCTTACGCAATTTAAGTTCAGATTCCTCAATAGGATTTTGGGATTCATGACTCCCACTTGGACCAAGAATCATTTCATGATCAATTAAATTATCAAGCATGTCCTGAAAAATTATTTGATCATCTGAATTCAACATTTTGTAAAGAGGCTCATTTTCCTTTATTTCATTTATTTTTGAAAAATTATTTTTCAAGAATGTAACATCTCGTGATTCAATTTTAATAGTACTTCCATCTTCCAATTCACCAATGAACACATATCTTTTGGAGTGTTCTGAGTATCTTATAAAGATAAATTTTTTTCCTTTTGGACTTAGTTTTCCAAACTTACCATAACGATCTTTAATATATGCAGCACAACCCCAAGGTCGTATATTATTAAAGTTTAATTTATTACCAGTCCATAGTTCATACGAAGTAGAAGATACTGATTTAGAAGGCACTTTATTCAATATGTAGACTGTTGTTAATAACGCATCTCCCCAGAAAGAGATTGATAAATTTGCCTACGCCATCATAGACCTTGTCATATCCAACAATGTTCTATTCCTTCTTTCGACTACACCATTTTGTTGAGGTGTATAAGGAGTAGTCAATTATCTAATAATGCCTTTTTCAATACATAGTTCTTCAAAATATTTTGACAGATATTCACGTCCTTTATTGGTTCTTAATGCCTTTATACTTTTGTCTAATTGATTCTCAACTTCTTTCATATATCTTTTGAAGTATTCAAGTGCTTCTGATTTATGAGATAACAAATAGACATAACAAAAATGCGTGAAATTATCAATGAAGATAATGAAATATGAAGCATCAGTCTTTGCCCTCATATTCATTGGACCACAGATATCAGAATGAATTAATTGCAATAGAAATTCATCCCTTTTAGCCTTCCTAAATGGTTTACGCATAATCTTTCTGGCAAGACAATTTTGACAAGTTGGCATTTCGATTTTGAATAAAGAACCTAGATGTCCTTCTTTTGCCAATCTATTCATTCGGTCTTGCCCTATGTGATCCAATCCAGCATGCCATGTAAGTATATCAATATCATTATTACTTGAATAACATGACATTACATAACGGTCATCATAATAGTCATAAGTTGAAGGATTACAATCTAAAATAATAAAGCGATCATAACGATGTCCAAAATCATAAAAATTATCTAGAGTAATTTTTACATAATTACAACTAAAGAAAAATGAAAACCAACACCTAAAAGAACAGATACGGACACTAAGTTTCGTTAAATTTTTGGAGCATATAAGACGTCTGCAATATTAAAGACCGACCTTAACATAAATCAGCTTTACAAGTGCCAATCCCTTTGACTTCAAGTCTTGCATTATTTTTTACATAGATCCACTTGATCCAGGTAAAACTTGATGAAACTCCACAAAAACTTCTCAATCTTGGCTCACATGGTCGGTGGCTCCTGAGTCTACAATCCACATAAGATAAGATTCAGTTAATAGACCAGTGCTAGAAACATATATAGCACTTAGATATGCATTTAGATATGCTACCTTTTCTCCTCAGGACATTCACGAGCAAAATACCCCAGAACTTAGCAATTATAGAACTTCATCTTACTCTTGTCTTTTTTCTTGAAAAACCTTTTTCCCTTCTTGGAATTTGACTTGTTCTTTTTCTTAGAAGGTCCTTCTTCGGTCTCTTTACCCTTCCCGTTCTTTTTCCCTCTTACACTTGAATCCTAAAAAGTTCTTACCACTTGATTCTTCCGTAAAAGCATTAGAAGCAGTTTTAGCAGCACTGAGCTGCTCATCTTCAAGTTTAACATGACAGGCAACACCAGAAAAAGTTTTGATGCTATCATTGTGGGTTAAGTTGACCTTCAGGTGTTCCCAAATATTAGGAAGATATCGGATCACTGCCTGAACCTGCTGTTCATCTGAGAGAATATGACCAACACTTTTGAGTTGAGCTATCATATTCGATATCACCCTAAGGTGTTGTTTGATGTTCTAATCATGATGTTTCTTGTAAGTGTCAAGCTTGATAGTCAGCTATCTCGGGCGGGTAATAGAAGTGCCCTCATATGTTCCTCACAAGTGTGCCTAGATGGCATTGGCAGTAGAAAATTCCTCACACTTATGTATGAGGTCACCAACCACAGAACTTACAATGATTCCACGTGCAATAGAATCAACCTTTTTCCAAGCCTTATAAGCTTCAAGGTCTCTTCTGTGTCGTGCAGTATTGCCCACTTCTAGTAGACTTAAGACATGGTTAATACCTTCAAGAGAATTTTGCTCTTTCAGTACATACCACATTTTACGACTCCAAATGTCGTAGTTGTCTCCATTTAGTTTTTCTCCTTTGTTTAAGTCAGCAATTATTATTTTTGATGTCATGTCTGTTATTAAGAGAAAATCACTCAAGTATTTTATCAATTATGCATGAAAGTTACACATTCAAGCAAATCATTTCATATAAAGGTTTCATGTTTAGTGTATAATCGAATGGACACTTAAGAATCCGATCATCTTCTACGAACTAAACATTTGATCAAAAATAAAAATTAATTTCATAATGTGTATTAGAATGATAGCTTTCAATTAAGTCGTTTTAAACTCAAACAAATGAATGAAATTCATATAAAAGGAGATTAACAACTTAAAATTTATATTATATAAAGTTAATAAATAACTTCATGTTACAAGTCAATCTAAAAATAAAAGTCATCCCACAAATATTCGAGACATATACACCTAAAAAGGCTCGATAGGCCAAATCTCGTGGTAAACATTAATTAATCTCTTGCCCCAAAGATCACGGAGAGAATTTGCTCAGATATCTAATGCTTCTGAACCCAAGATTTCTATATAGTTTTCTAGTTCTACACGTTTTAATTCAAACAACTGAATAAAACTAGCAACTGTGATATTAAGTGACATCTTAAAATACTTGAATTCTTTCAATTTCTTCTCTCTTTCCCTTTGCATAGCCTTTCATTCTGTAATAAATTTTATGTCGTCCTGGAGACACCATTTTGTATGATCTCTCGACCTCGAAAACATGCCTTTCGACGACGTGTTCTTCCACTTTGTTTCTTTGCTCGACATCTTAAACTCCCACTTGGAATGATTTGAGTTTGTCCCTGTTCAGCCATGTCTGAAAAAGAAACCAAGAAACAATAAGAATAGTTATGCCATTCAATGCAACAACTTATGTCATAATTTATTTGTAGAATGCAAAATTCGTTAAGGATAAGTTAGGAACTAAATGAGATAAAATAATATCAAGATTGATTCTAACATATTTAAATAAAAAAAATTAAAAATCTAAGTGGTTACACAACTCTACTAAAATTATGTCCCCCTTTTTAAAAAAAAATTATTTGCAACTCTCATAAACAGTAGACTAATACTGTTTTAGTACTGTTACTTTACATTTTTGAAAAAAAAAAAAAGACTTGCAAATTAAAACCATAAACAGTACGTTTTTTTTAATCTTTTACAATTAATGAAGGGAAGGAGTCTATATCAAAAGAATGACCATCATTCTGGGATATTCATCTGCAAGAAACCCTTTTTTTTAATATATTTTTTTTCAAAGAAGCGAATGACCAAATACTCATTCTTCACTTTATTTCTCAAAAGCAAACAAACAGAACTCTTCATTATTTCTCAAAAAAAAATTGAAGGATATGGAAGAAACTCTTTTTGCAGAGATCTATTTAACCATGGAAATTGATCTTGTTATGCTACTTCTTCTTCTTCTTCTTCTTCTATCTTTTTTTAATCTTTTACAAAAGAAAATCTCTCTGTTCTTTAACAGAAGAGAAAAGAAAAAAATTGCAGATCCGTAACGCAATGGTAGCATGTCTGGCAGATCAAAAAGTTATTAGTCTGATTTTTGTCGGGACTAAAATCTCAATCTACAATCGATTATGCTATCTTTCTAACAGGTATGTCCATTTTCAATAATAGGAAGAGTTAAAATTAAACTCGACACCAAAATCATACAAAATAGAGCAATTTAACTTGTCTCTAATGCCAATGATAACAAATTTGGAGCAAAACATAAATCGGTGTGTACATTTAGTTCGCAAAGGAAATGGATTTTACAACCAAAAGGATCGCTCCAAGTCAATTTCATTTCTCTTGAAAATGGAATGTTGATTCACAAACTAAAAGCCCTTTATTTTAGTGTTTTTGATGTTCTGTATTTTTGTCACTTTACTGTGTCTTTTAGAAAGAAAAGATGAATTCAAATATATGGAAAATGGAACAGTAACTGTTCCCCCAAGTTTTCAAAAAAAACATTATATATCTTTTCTTTTCCCTCTTATTTGTTAGATAATCCAAAAATAAAATTCTGGATCGGTCCACATGGGCAACCCATGACCCGTAATCCAATAAATTTATTTAAAATATTGTTGAAAATTTCATAACCTCTACTACACATTAGCTAGTGTCTCAAGTGAGAAAGACCAGGAGTATTAAGTTTGCCTAAATAAGGAATACTTCATCCATTGATTATCAATATACACTGATTTTGACTGTGTAACTAGAATTTGTTAATTGTTGTGGAAAAAACTATGATTTGTCAATCATTGTCAACATTCTTGAGTCTTAGTAGCTCAATTTTGACTATCTGAACTCACACCTCATTGGTTAGGATTTGACTCCCTTTATTATAATCGCCTACCTTTTTTTCTTAAAAAAAGAAAGTCAACATCGTTTAGACACACACACATACACATACACACATATATTTATATAGATGGAGAATCAAGAATGAGTGTCTTAATGATCCATTACACGTAATAAACAGTTACATTTAACTTGATAGAAAACTGAAATGATGGTTTAATTAATTGACATATTATGAACACCAATAGTAAGTTTCGTGCCTTAGTGATGTTAAACAACTAGAGTCATTTTTGTTTGTTTACTTTGAGAAGAATATGGAACAGTAGCATTACTTCGTTACTCTTCTTTCGACTTAGCCAAATATTGTTCAAATTGGATATTCCTTTTCTTTCAATTTATTCGTCTCATTTTTATTTTTAGTCCTTTAAAAAAAGAACCTTTTACTCTTATTTATTGACAATTCTTAAATTAACCTTTTTTTTTGGTATATTTACATATATTTAATCTCAAACGATAAGATATATTTTATTTTATTTTATTTTATTAAAATTAGTGTCAATTCAAAACTAAATAAATAAATTAAAATAAAAAGAATATTAAAATGCTGCCAACTATTTCTTCAACATAAGAAACTTGTCACACGTGCAGAAGAAGTTTGGTAAAAGTACCACATGACAAGCAATATTTAGTGTACACAAAATTAATTACATGAACATTCATACGCATTTCAAGTCTAGACACACTGAAAATTTGAAATGGTCAACTCAACTCATAGCTGGAATTGATTGAAGATGCAGGTGTAGACTATCTTTGGGTACATAAAATCCTATTGTCATTATCAATGAGAGGGTTATTTTGGAGTAATAAGTACTTCTTCATCTTTAGTTAAGGTACAAATGTAAGTCTTTTTGGATACAAAGTCACCTTTGAAGAACTACACGAATAGACCACCAATCTAGGGACCTGGTTCCAACTATCGTATGCAGTGATGAACAAGATTGAAAGTAAAATAAGCATAAAGAACAGTGCACACACAAAACCTTTTACGTGAAAACTCCTTGCTCAAGGGAGAAAAACCACAACCTACCACGCAGGATTTTCAACCACTTCACTACGTTCAAGCAACCTTGAATACAGACTTTATGGTTCAAGGATTAACCTCTTAACTTTTCCCCAACTTGTAATAATTCTATTACAACAAACTCCAATGCAATAACTTTATTGTAGTAACTGACATAGCTAACTCTAACTGAATCAATCACAAGCTAACTCTAGCTTTTATATCAATTAACTCTAGATGACACTTTCAACGACAAGAATTCACTGAGAATATACCTACTAATGATGAACAAGAGTAGCAGGAAACATTTACAAACATAAAATAACGACTCAAATACAACAAGAGCTTGAGACGCAAGATGCCTGAGCAGGTTCCTGTTGCAAGTAAGGCTTTGAATCACAAGATGCTTCAATGGAGATGTGATGTTGTTTGCACATGGAAACTTAGGTTTTCTTGTTGTAACATGTTGCATATATAAGAGAAAAGAAATGCTATGACGTCTTTGATTGGATTGGGAAAAAAAGTGTTGTGGCCTTACCACCAACTTTCTACCAAAACTGTACTTTTATAGCTATAATGTTGACTGAGTGAAAGAGATGTGGGCGCGATAAACTTGGTATCTAAGTAGGGTTGTGCATCGGTCGATTTGGTTCGATTTTATATATCATTGGTTCGGTTTATCGATTTTTAATTTTTAAATATTTTAAACGAATAACCAAACCAATATGATATTTTATATCGATTTTCAGTTTATCAATTTTTAGTCCTTAACAGTTTGGTTTCTGTTTAACCAATAAGAAAATACTCATATAAATAGATAGTAACTAACATGAAATGAAACTAAATATTAGTTGCAACCAAAAATCCTACATGATGTGTTTTAATTTATAAGAATCTTTAAGCTTGAATTAAGTATTGCTAGGAGAAATTAAGAGAGTGTATAATTGAAATATAGGTTTGTTAATTTGTAGAAATTAAAGAGAAATTAAAGAAATATATATATATATATATATATATAGTCTTAGGTCTTTAAAATTTCTTATCTCTCTTTTATTCAAAGTTCTTTGCCTTTTTCTTTGGATGTGGAGGCTTTTCCACTGGGACTAGTTCCTCTAACTGAGACTTTGGGTGCCTTTGAAGTCCTGGCAGTTTTTGAACTAGGACCTGGTCCCTTAGAGCTTGACTCCTCTTCCTTCTTTCTTTTTGCTCCACTAGTAGACACTGACTTCTTTATCATAACTCCCTTGTCCTTTTCTTTCTTGGGTGAAACACCAACACCACCCTTAACCTCTAGCAACCTCTTTATACTTTCTTGGAGGTGTTGTTTGGGAGATATTAGCTGTAAATATTGATATAGGAACTAATCCTATAGTCAAGTAATTTATCTTTTTGTAGGATCATGTTGTTTCTTTAATCTTGCTTGTTTTTTTTTTGTTATTATTGACTGGGTGGTTATATAGTCAATTGTTGTATTTTGAGGCCCGGCAAAGCTCCCCTCCGTATATTTTTTTTTATAAAAATATAAGAATCACTACCTTATGGCAGTTTAACCATGAAAAAACATCCATTGTTGTGTATGAATTTGCCTTTGTTCGTCAATAGTTTTGGCATCAATTACACTTGATTTCAATTGAGTTTATTTCCTAAAAATATAAAATTACATTCAAACAGTTGAACCAATAAATGAAAGAATGAATGTAATGGATGGACAATGGTTTTTTTACTCCAATTTATGTGTGTTTAGGGAATTTTTTTTTTTACTTACAATTAAGCACGAATTTGAAGAGAAATTTTGTAGCTCCCATTTGCGCATAATCAAATCGTGATTGTGACATATGGAATTAAGTTTGTATGTCCATGCAATATCATATAACATATGAATAGGTTGGAATGAAACTATGGTCAAAGCAACCAAAGCTTTTGTTAAGAAATGAGTATAAAAATCGAAGCAACCAAAATCAAAGATTTGTTCAAGTTGAAATGAAAACTTAAGATCAAAATTGAATCACGTAGCCAAAATTATTTTTCATCTATTAATTCCGCTGGATCCATTGAATATGCATATTTCTAGCCAAAAATATTGACCATTAGCTGTTGAGAAACGAAGCATATTTGGGGTTCAGATCTAAATCAAAAGAAATGATTGGAATTTTTCATTAAATAAAAATAAAAATTTTTAATAAAAATTTAATATTATTTGTATTTTCACCAGGATTAACCTTTGTAATATAAAACACACCTCAAATTTTAAAAATGAAAAAAAATTAAAACTGCCAATTATTTCAATAGTATTTTTAAATGTGTAGCTAAGCAACTTCTAATTTTATTAATGAAATATTCTTAAATATTCTCTAAGTATGCACTCGGGGAAATGGTGTGTAATGGATGTTAGCCAAAATCAATTGTTGGGGCATTTATGAGACCTAACATAATTGTGAACCTTTAAATTATTTTATTTTGAAAAGATAAAATGTCATGATTTAATGGAGGAAATAATGTAAAATATTTGTCAACTCTTTATTTATAGATCTCATTTAACACATTATTTTAGTGGATGAATCACCTACACATCTCTTCGATTTCTTCTTCTTCTTCCTTTTTGTTTCATTACTTGCAATGATAGATTTCACTCTTGTGGGCATTCGAATCGGTCCGATCCACACTTTACAATTACCTTGCGCGGATCTTATGTAACCCGTGATTCTATGATAAACTTATGTTCAATTTTTTTATTTTATAGTAAAACTTATTTTTAATATTTTTTATTTCACTGTTATAGTGTTTTCCTGCTGAAATCTCATAATTTATTCCTCCACAATGTGTTACATTTTTTATCTGTCACAAGGACAAGAAATGAAAGCTAAAGTTGTTAGCAGTCCAAATTCGAGAGTGCGACGTGGTTGGCGTATTTCATTCAAGAGTTTCTTTTTATTAGTAAAATTGTCCGTTTAATCTTTTTTATTGTCTAAGTCATTTTAAATCTATTACTATTTAAAAGGTTCACAAATATATTAGGTCTAATAAATCTCAAAAAGATAATTATAAATTGAATTGATTCTCAATGAGACGCAACCAATTTTTCTTTTTAAAAAAATGCCGTTATGTAGATATAATCTCAAGGCCTAATTAAGTTGACATTCACTCTTCTACTAAGTAGCATATTTCAAAGTTGAAATAATACTTGGGGTGTGTTTGGTACGAAGGAAAATGTTTTTCATGGAAAATATTTTCCTAAAAAAGATTTTTCTAGAAAATGTTTTCCTGAAAAACAAGTTGATTTCTTACTTGTTTTCTTATGTTAGTTGGTGGTTGGAAAATATTTTTCGAAAAATATTTTTTAGTATTTAGTTGGTGAATGAAAAAATATTTTTCAAAAAAATACACTTTAGTGTTTAGATAAAGCGTAAAAATATATTTTAGAATCCTTTTTTAAAAGATAAATTAAAAAAAATTAAATCCGTTTTTGAGAAGGGGGTTGGTAGGCGGGTGGGTAGAAGTATTAGAATAGGTAGTAAGGGGTAACAAAATGTAGATATTATTTTTGGAAGGGGGGCTGGTAGGGGTAGGGATGGGGTCGGGATAGGGGATGGACTAAGAAAAATATTTGAAATACTTTTTAAAACAATTGAACTTTGGGGGTGGGGATGGGGGTGGGGTTAGGGGGTAGAGGGTAGGGGTAGGGGGTGGGGTGGGGGTAGAGTTAGGGGTAAGGATGGGATGGGGGTAGGGGTGTTGTCGGGGTGATAGGGTATTGAGGGCGGGGTAGATAATTTTAAGAATTGTATGAACATTTCAACTTTAAAGTGATGTTGAAAGAGAGTTTTGAAAAATATTTTACTTAATTTTTGAAGGGAAGTCATTTTTGTTAGATTTAAAAAAAATAAATTAATTTAAAAAATATATTTTTCAAAATATATAAGCCAACCAAACATAAGAAAACTGAAAAATATTTACTGAAAAATGTTTTCCTTCATACCAAACACACCCTTGGTTATTCAACACGTAAAGAAAAAATAAGGTTAAATATAGAGTGACGCAATACCACACAAATAATAGAGTGAGTAGGTGAAGTATATAATGTAAGTAGCACTCCTCTTCAGATCAATCTAATTTGATTTGTGCTCTTCTTTCACAGTACTCCCTTCATTTTAGAAAGAATGATTTAGTTTGACTTGACATAAAATTTAAAAGAATAAATAAAATTTTTATATCTTATAAATTTAAATTAAAAATATGTCAAATCTATCAAAATATTCTTTAATATTGTGGTCTTAAACATGTTATGTGAAGAGTTGAAATTTAAAAGTTGCTAAAAAAAGAATGATTCTTTTTTAAACAAACTAAAAAGAAAAATAAGTCATTCTTTTTTAAATAAAGGGAGTAGTTCTTTATTATGATGTGAACTATTGGTACGTACTTGTTATTTTTATCTTCTGGAGTAATTTTATTTTCGTTTGTTCAATGAGTTTTCACAACTATGCAACATAAATTTTTAATTAAAATGTTTCGTCTTTATTAAAAATCTTTGAGAACTAGTTAATTGTCTTACGGAATAATTCTGAATACTTGTTCAATAAAACTTGTTCAATAAAACTCGGAATAATTAGGAAATAAATATTCACGGAATAGCTATTATCTATCCGCTAAATAATCTTTTTGGAAATGAACCCCAAGTAAAAAACTAATCATATAAAGCTACTAGATCATTAGATATTTTTTTCATAATCCAACAAACAATATTCACAACAATGAAACAATCTACTGATAATCTTTAACTTCTAACTTTAAAGCTCATGAAACACAAAAAATTCAGGGAAAAAAGAAGCAGAACAGTGTAATTCACTAGTTAATTTTGCAACTGATAGTACCTTAAACTTGAACTGTGGTCAGTAAAAGACAATAGTAGTGTTATCACCTTTAGTTAAAGTACTAGCTCTTGTATGTATAACTAAGGAAATATCTCCATAAGGTGTAAAAAAAACCTTTTTAGGATTATCATATAAACCCACTAGTCCTTCCTCGACTGGTGACACTCGAGCCTAGTCACCTCAGAGGGATATTACTGATGCAGAGTTTTATCCATCTATTCATCTTTTTACTAAATTGGTGACGTCTCAGTCTCGTCAGCCTGGTCCTGTTGGTTCTGTTGTGGTTTTATCTGAGGTAAATCGAGTTGGTTAGTTTATGATACTGAATCCCCCAATCTTTACTGACTCTAAGATTAAGGAGGAACCTCAAGGTTTTATTGATGAGATAGTGAAAATCTTTAGGGTGATGCATTCTATTGATGTAGAGGGTGTGGAGTTTCCTGTATATCAATTGAAGGATGTGACATATCAGTGGTATGAGGAGTGAGAACAGTTGAGGGGAGATAATGCTGAGCAGGTAATGTGGGAGGAGTTCTCTGGTGTTTTTGTTGATTGTTTATTTCCTCAAGAATTGAGGAAAGCTAATACCGAAGAGTTTGTGAACTTAAGTCAAGATGAGGAATTTTGCTTTGGGTTTGTCTTATGATTTGGTCTTGGATTGTAAGACCTCTATGTTGAACAATGACATGAATATCTCCAAACTTTTGGTTTATATGCAACAGGTGGAGGGTGAAAAGAATAAGCATGCAGAGATGGGAGAAAGACAGAACAAGAAGGTCAGATATTCAAAGTAGGGTGGGGATTAACATAATAGGGAAAGAGATAGTAGACAGTGGTGCAAGAAGAAGACCTAGGGAAATTTTAGTTCATATTCTTTGGCTAGTGCCCCTTATTCGAAGTCGTTTGGTAATCATTGATTTTAGACTAGTAGTGGTCTAAAGGCACAAGGTGCCTAGTCTCATACTAGCGGAGCTCAGCCAGCCCTATCATATCCTCCTTGTAGATTTTGAGGTTAGTTTTACCATGGTTATTATGATAAGGACAGAGATTAATGTTTTAATTATGGTCAGTTTGATCACATGCAGTGGGACTTTCCTGCAGCTAGAGTTGCAACTGGGGCTAATAAGGTCCCGATTACAACTTCTTTATCTCCTGTACCAAATGCTGCTACTTCTGGTATCAACACTGACCGAAATTATCTCTATTCTCTTGCCACCCTCAAGGAATTTGAGGCATCTCTTGATGTTGTCACTGGTACGTTACAACTTTTCTCCCGTGATGTTTACTATTTTCTTAATCCAGGATCTACTCTTTCTTATGTGACCCCTTATGTGGTTGTATATTTTTGTTTTGATCTTAAAACCAATACTGAGCCTTTCTCTGTATCTACTTTGATGGGTGATTTTGCTGTGGCTAGAAAGATCTATAGAGGTTGTGTCGTGTCTGTCTTTCATAGAGAGACAATGGTTAATTTGGTAGAGCTTGACATGGTATATTTTGATGTAATCTTGGGGATATATTGGCTTTATTTGTGCTATACGTCTTTGGATTATAGGATCCGAAAGGGCAGTCTCTAATTCCCCAATGAACCCGTAATTCTATGGGAAGGGAGTTCCTTAGTGCCTTAATAAAGGTTTATTTCTTATCTTAGATACAAAAGTTGATTTCCAAGAGGTGTTTATATCATCTTGTTTGGGTTAAGGATTCTAGTTTTGAGGGTCCCTCTTTGCAATCTGTCCCTGTAGTCAATGAGTTTCTTGAAGAATTTCACCTAAGATATTTTTTGCATTTCTTTCAATAGAGAAATAGACTTTAGGGTTGATCTTTTACCAGATACCCTTTTTATATCTATTCCTTCATATAGAATGGCTCCAGCTGGTTTAAAGAAGATTAAAGAGCATTAAAGGATCTTCTTAATAAGAGTTTTATTCATCCTAGTGTTTCTCCATGGTGTGCCCCTATTTTTTTTGTGCGTAAGAAAAAATGGTCTCTTTAGCTATGTATAGATTATCTGAAGTTGAATAAGGTTACCATGAAGAACAAGTATCTTCTTTCTAGAATTGATGATCTTTTTGACTAGCTTCAAGGTGATACATGTTTCTCTAAGATTATCTTTGTTCGGGTTATCATCAGTTGAAAATCTATGAAGTTGATATTCCTAAGACTACTTTCAAAATCCTGTATGGTCATTATAAGTTTTTGGTTATGTCCTTTGGGTTGACTAATGCTCTGGCTTCCTTTATCGATTTTTTAAATTAGATTTTCAGGCGGTTTTTGGATTTGTTTATCATAGTGTTTATTAATGATATATTGGTGTATTCTAAGAATAAGAAGGATCATGCCAATCACCTTCGAATTTTGTTGCATACTCTTAAGGATCAAAGGTTGTATGCTGAATTCTCTAAGTGTGAGTTTTGGTTGAATGGTATGGCTTTTCTGGGTCATGTTGTTTCTATCCGATAGATCATGGTAGATCCACATAAAGTTGAGGTGGTTAATAAGTGGCCTAGACCCATGACTCCAACCGATATTCAGTACTTCTTGTTCTTGGCTGGGTAATATAGGAGGTTTATAGAGAGCTTTTTTTCTATTGCTACTTCGTTGATGAAGTTGACTCAAAAAAAGGTAAAGTTCTTATGTTCCAATGCTTGTGAGGGTAGTTTTGAGAAATTAAAGAATAAGTTGACTTTTGCATTATTTTTTACCTTGCCCAAGGGTACTGATGGATTTGTGGTGTATTGTGATGTATTCTCGTGGCACTGGGTTGTGTCTTGATACAACATGATACGGTTGTAGACTATGCTTTTAGGAAGCTTAAGGTATATGAAAGAAATTATCTGATTCACAATTTGGAATTGGCGGGTATGGTTTTTTCTTTGAAGATTTAGCGCCATTATTTGTATGGGTGTATATGGACATTTATTCCGATCATAAGAGCTTATAGTGTGTGTTTACATAGAAGGAGTTGAATCTCAAGTAGAGGAGATGGCTAAAGTTGCTCAAGGATTATGACATGAGTCTTCGCTACCATCCAGGTAAAGCTAATGTCATTGCTGATGCTCTTAGCAAGTTATCCATAGGGACTTTATATTATATGGATGAGAATAAAAAGGATTGGTAAAGGATATTTACCGGTTGGTTAATTTGGGAGATCGACTATTGGACTCCGAAGATAGAAGAGTGATTATGCAAGAAGTGGTTAAATCATCTCTTGGTGCTGATATGAAAGAGAAGCAAGCTTTGGACCCTATTCTTATGGATATTAAGGATGATGTGGGTTAATAGAAGGTTATGATCTTTGATATTGGTGGTGATAGTATCCTGAGGTATCAAGAAAGGTCATGTGTTCCTGATGTTGATGGGCTGTGGTAAAGGATTTTGACTAAGTCTCATGATTTGAGGTATACTGTTCATCTGGGTTTGACCAAGATGTATCATGACTTGAAGGAGATCTATTAGTGGAATAATATAAAGAGGGATGTGGCTAACCTCATGACTAAGTGTATGGTTTGTCAGCAAGTGAAGGTTGAGCACTTAAAGTCCGATGTCATGTCTCAAGAGATTGAGTTACCCATGTAGAAGTTGGAGATGATCAATATGGATTTTGTTATGGGTCTTCCGCGGTCACGCAATCAGTATGATTTGATTTGGGTTATTTTGGATTGGATGACTAAGTCTGCTCACTTTTTGAATTTGAGAACTACCCACTCATGAAAGGATTATGCTAAGTTATTTATTGAGGAGATAGTTAGATTTCATGGTACTCCTGTTTCTATTATTTTAGATTGAGGTACGCAATTCTCTTTTCATTTTTGGCAATTGTTTAAGAAGGGTTTGGGGACCAAGGTGAGCCTTAGCACCACTTTTCACCCTCAAATGAATGGGCAAGGGGAACAGACTATTCAGACTATGGAAGATATGATAAGGTATTGCATGATTGACTTTAAGGAAGTTGGGTGGATCACCTACCTCTCATTGAGTTCACATATAATAATAGCTATCACTGAGTATTCAGATGGCTCCTTTTAAAGCTCTTTACAGTAGGAGGTGTAGGTCTCTTATTGGTGGTTTGGGGTTGGTGAGACTAAGTTGTTTGGTCCTGACTTGGTTCACCAAACCATGGAAAAGGTAAAGGTAATTAGAGAAATACTTAAGACTGCCCAAAGTCGCCAAAAGTCTTATGCGGATGTGAGGTGAAGGGAGTTGGAATTTTCTGTTAATGATTGGGTATTCTTGATAGTTTCTCCTATGAAGAGAGTGATGCGGTTTTGAAAGAAAGGGAAGCTTATACCCCCGTATGTGGGTCTATATCAAATTTTAAGGAGAGTGGGTAATTTTTCTTATGAGTTAGATTTGTCAATGAATTTGGGTTCCATCTATTAAGTTTTCTGTGTGTCGATGTTGAAGAAGTGCTGGGTAATCCTTCTTTGATCATTCCTGTGGAGGATGTTGGTATTTTGGATTCCTTATCGTATGAGGAAGTCCCAATTGAGATTTCAGATAGGAAAGTTCATAGATTGAGGACTAAGAAGGTGGCTTTGGTGAAAGTTCTTTGAAAAAATCAAAAGGTGGAAGAAGCTACTTAGGAAGTCGAAGAGGAAATGAAGTCTGAATTTCCGTTCTTATTCCCCGCGTTGGATAGAAGTGTTTGAGGTATGGGTTCCCTTTTCATTTTGTTGGTTTTAGCTTTTGTGCGTGGTTTTGTGGTTGAATTAGTGCTAATGGGTGCGTTGACTCCTCATTCGGGATCGAATGATCCTAGGAAGGGTAATGTAACACCCCAAATTTGGACTCTAAATTTTTCTTAGTAGTCATGTTTACTACTCAGGGTACAACTTAGAAAATGAGTTGTGAAGACTCATCAAGAGTTGTATAGAGCTATCATGGTCTAACCAGTAATGTTTCCCTAAGTTTCTATCATGGTCATGACTGGGACCATATGAGTCGTAAGGTAATGTCACGAGTCGTGGTTGGAGACTTGTGACCTTAACTATGAGATAGCCCAAGGTTGCTGTCTTGGTAACGACTAGACTCTCCGAGTCGTAGTGTGAGGTAACAAGTCATAGGGTAGGACTCATGACCAAACTTGTATAATGGCCAAAACTTTCTTCCTAGACCACGATTTATGGTGACAACTCGTGACTAGTCCTCACGAGTCGTGAGGTAATCTATAGTCACTAGCGCAGTTTTCCTGTATTTTAATTGGGGGAGCTTTGGTCATTTCCTTTCTTCACCAATTATAACCCACAATATAAAACACCCTAAGGGACCCCATAACTTTTTATTACTCAATCAAATACACTACTCTTCTCTCCCAAATTCCTCAAGCAAGAACAAGCTAGGGTTTCTAAGGGGTTGGACATCTAGGGCTCAAATTGTGATTTTTCTTTCGAATTCCTTAGTATTTCAAGCATGTATCTCTTCCCTAAACTTGTATTTTATCTTAACATACAATGGTTTGATATGAATATGGTTTTAATGTTTGATTTTGGGGTTTGTGTTGAGGGTTTTGGATGGTTATTATTTAAATGGTATTCTCATGGTTTATATGCTATTATTTGATCTTTATTAGTGGATTTTGGAACTCATGGAGTGCATGGGTATGGATAATGGAATGTGGGTCATGGATTCCCTCAAACTTAGAAATTTTGGTATTGGAATTGGTAATAACCTCAACCTACCATTATGAAATTGTCATAGAAACATTGTTATATGCATAAAGTAACCATCTTTGAAACTATTGCATTGCATAAAAGGTTAATGGAAGATAAATGGTTTTTAAAGATCTTAATGGCCATGATTTGGTTTTAAATTGGAACTTGGGGGTCATGGATTCCCCCAGGTTGATGGAATGGTTTAGGAAAAAGGCCTTGGTGGCCATGGTTTGGTTTTAAATGGTTTAAAATTAGAACTTGGGGGTTGTGGATTCCCCTAGGTTTATGGATAATTTGAATGGCATAGAATCCGTGTAGCTGTCAGCTTAAATGGTAGTTGTTTATTCTCACCTAGAACAAAAGAAAGTCTCTTTAAGATGGGAATTGACTTGCAAGTTCAATTGATATGATAATACCATTTGATAAATTCCTAAATAGATAAATCCTTGGTTAATTAGATGGGTTTATGTGTAAATATTTTAATTGGGTTTAAAGGGAGTTGTGTAGCTCGTGTGCAAGGTGGAGGTCTCGGAGGGGCCGATACTGGAAATAACGTTTGCTAATATGGGGGGTCTTTATGATCATGTGCATAGTTCACACTTTATATATATATATATATATATATATACTTTAGATTGGCGTGAGATCGTGGATCCCCTGGCCTTTCCTTGGACTTCTCTAGTTCGTATGGCTAAACCCACTCGGGCCCTTTTGGAGGTGGGGGTGGAGGATGGGGGGCGGACCCCTATAGCCCATGGGTGTTTTAATGATAGTTAGAGCTATACGGTATAGGTTAATGGTTTTAAATCTCATTCTAAACCTTGTTCCCTATCCCAACATCTTATATATATATGTATATATATAAATGTTATGCATGTATGTGAACATGTACACTGAGTATTGTCTTGATTTTGAAGTAGGATTATTTTATCCCTATCCCGAGTTACATGCGAGCGCTCACCTTGCCAACCATTCTAGGATGCTACATTGTTCCATAATGTAGGGTCTGATGACACTTTCTTTACCTCCGTATAGAGTTATGTGCTTTGGTTCTTCAGTTGGTTCGTGGTGAAGTGGTGAGTTTCCATCCTTTAAAAAGCTTAGCCATTTCATCGGTTTTCTTCCATATTTTAGAATTGAAGAGTCCATATTAACATTATCATTTTTATTGTCGTTGTCATAGTCTGGGGCATGTCCCGACCTAGTTTAATATTCATATTAGTTTAGAGGATTTTGTGGACATGTGTGGGTTAAATAGTTGTTATTGACTCTTGAAGTCTACTTTGGAGTACATTGAATATCTTATATATCATGCTTGGTTGACTTCCACTATTAGTCTAGAGTATGTTTTGGATAGGCTATGGAGGTGGTCTTCGGCCCTTGGTGGTCTTGAGATACCTATCACGACTAGGCCCTGGTTTTGGTTGTGACAGCCAGCATATGCAGCAATTGCAATAATCGGGTAGCAATAGCAACTATCGAGCATCTAGGAAGGGTTTAAATATTCCTCTTTTAGCTTATTTTCACACTTCTTCAACTATTTCCAGGTGATTTAAACCCTAAACATTGATAAAGTTTTGGAGTTAAGCTTGTGGGTTATTTGGGGAGCTTAGATAATGATTTCTTTCGTGATTTTTCTCTAAATCTGTGGTAAAATTCCTTCGATTTCTTGGTAAACTATTAGAAATTAGAGGTTGAATTCCCAAACTTTAAGAGGCGATTTGAGACCTGATTTATGCTCCCTTGTGCGTAGCTTTTGAGCACAAAGTCCTTGTCCTTTGAGGGACCTCGTGATGAGTTCAATTTTAGATTTTATTTGTGGGTCCTGTGGGCCCTTTCCTGACCCAAAATTTGACCCAACCCTTAATCTAGAAATATGGGCCTCAATTGACTCCTAATGACGCATAGATTATGATTTTGATAGTGTGACGACATTTTAAGACCGAAGAGTGCAGAAGGATAATTTAAACACGATTTAAGTATTTTTAGTTCTGCATCGAGGTAGGCTTCTATCTACTTTTCGTCATGAGGTGGTGTATTTTATATATTGTATGGGAAATGAGAATGTTGAAATTGATTATGGTATAACACTGTGACTTAGTATAGAATATTGAAGTTTAGGGATTAGATGGGTGAATCATCCCTAAGGTGAAATACGTATGATGCTTCTAGGACCCTTTTACCCTAAGTTCCTAGCATATTAGGTATAGTGGAGACTAATGGACCTCTAGCATGATGTTTAATATGAGACAGTGGATTATGTTGATGATTCTAGAATTATAAGAGTATGGTTATGTCCGATATGTACTTATTATTGGGCCTAAAGTCGTGTTAAGATTTTGGTTGGAACTCAAGAAATAGTTTATCCTTGTAATGGATGTGGTTGTACTTGTAGATGTTTTTGATACTCATGGCTACGTTGTTTGGATACTGGTGATAGCATACATAATTCAATACATTCATGATCATTAAAAATGGTAAGTGGTATAATTTAAACTAAAATATGGTTTTACTATTGATTTTCATAAAAAGGTATTAAATCCCACTTTCACCTTAAAATGGATTCTTCATAACGGGAGTTGTACCATCTTAATAATGACTTATGGACCTTTGAGAATCGAGACAGATTTTGGTCCATGATTTTGTTTCTACAATTTACTTCGATCGTGAGAGATTCTCAACCGTTTTCTACACTTTTATGATGATTTAGTCTTGAAGCTTACTTCGAACGATGAATTTATGGACTTACACTCATTTTAGCCATGGTTTGAGTCCGTGCATTTTTTTATACATATATACTTCTCTTCAGTACAGGATGGAGAAGGTTGATAAAGTTGATAATGATTTGAAATCTTGTATCGGGAATAGGTCGGTGTACAAGGGTACTCTCAAACTCCCTAGGGACCCCTTCGTCTGTGAGCCGTCATGACAGAGAAGGAAGGTCGCCATAGGTCTTGCCTTTGTGAGCCTTTGAGATGAAAGAGGTATGTACTTTCGGTTACTTTTTGATATTTTGATTGGTTATGGTATTATGGATTATATCTTGGCATTCATTCTTTCATGCGCATTGCCTATCACCAATATGCGCTTTTGCCTATCAGCCTTATAGAGGGTTGCATAAGTATAGGTAATGAGTATGGCTAGTGGTGTGTTGTGTGTTGATTGGACCTTTCAGGACTATGGCGGTGGGAATTTATGAAAGGCTCGATTATGTATTGAATGTCTAGATTAACCAGTAACTCATATTGTTATTATTATTGATATGATTATTATCACTATTATGGCTAGTCCGTGATAGATTTGTGAATATTTAATATTGAGATTCGAGGTATGTTTTGGATTCCTTCTTTTATGGTTGTGATGCGCTATGGATTCATAGCACTTTAGATATGATGTGTTTTTGTTATGTTTTTGCAGAAAACTAGATTTTGGATGTTAAACTAGAGAATGGTTTGAAAATTGATGTTTTGAGCTATATACCTAGGAACCTACGACTCGTAGGTACTACCTACTGGTCGTAGGTGTTAAAAAATGGAAGTTCAGAGCTCAGAAGTGCAAAAAAAAAGACTCTGTCACCTAATTAGGCACCTAAGGTCCGTAGGTGAAAGAGTAGGTTACAGAGGGTCAAAGTCCAGAGAGTTCAAAAATTGTTGGAGGAGAGGGGGAACCTACATGGGACCACCTACAGTCCATAGATGCCACCTACGGCCCGTAGGTGGCTCTGTAGGTGGCCACTGACCTCAGTTTTATCTTTATCATCTGGGATTTTATATTTAGTGTATCCTTGTATTCTATAAATATCCTTTCGACATTTTTATGTAGTTTACGTGTTCTATATATTTACAAACATATATTTAATTCTAGGATTTGAATTTGATCTTTGGATTTCTTTATTCTTGATGTTGGTTAATCATTCAGTTAAAGAATTTGGATTTTATTCATTTATTATTGTGATATTATTTGAATGTCTTCAATCATGAATTCCTTTGTTCGTTTCACAACAATGAGCAGCTAAAGCCCTTAACTAGGGTTGTGGGAACCCTGGAAGATTGACGAAGTAGGGGAAGTATTTAGTTGTTCAAAATCGATATTCTCTCATGTATTGTGGTTACCTTCATTTTAATATATTTCTTAGCAGTTGCAAACGTTAAAATCCCGCTTAGTATATCATTACTTACTTCACAAATGGATTAGGGATTAGGAAAAGATAATCAAAAAAGTAATTTTAAGATTAATTGTCGATCTAGGATAATCAGTATCATCTACTTAAGATGGTTATCTTTTATATAATCGCTTGAGACTCAAAAGGTAATAATTAACTGGGATCTAGAATAAAAGTTAGTAATGCAACATCCCGAGACTCAAAAGCTAAAGGGTGAAATCTGTCGATGAGTCCACAAAATAGTTGATGGTACATAACTTATCAGATTCTACATATAAGATATGGAGTTGGTTCAACAAAGCATGATAAACCTACCGAGTTGAGAAGACAGGAGGAGCACAGCTGTATTCTTCATTTTCAATTGATTACAACCAAAGTTGAGTTATATTACTTAGTCAAGATTACTTCTACAACCCTCACTATTTACTTTCTACATTGACTAATGATTTCAAAAAATGAGAGATATAGTTCCATGTATTACCCGTGGGTTCTACCCCAACCTATTTGGGTCACTTTACTTTACAGAGACCATTTTATCTTCAATTGGAAATGTAGTTTGGGCGTTGATCAAAATTTTGCCGACGCTACCTGGGAGTACTGTGTTGAGTTATTGATTGAAGTTACTGAAGTTTTCAAGTTTTTGTTTACTGTTCTTACTTAGGTGTACACCGGTGTATGACTAACACAAGGAGTCAAGGCAATCCCTTACTCCTACTGAATCTTAACCCTGAGAGTATCTTACAGTTTAATCGTTCGATGATGGCACTAGTGCATTCATGCCATCTTGAAGGAGTCTAGGATGATCCTAATGTGATACTTCCCCCACTCCATGTAATTCTTAGGACATTTTTGATCTGTAAAAGGAGCAGTTCTTGGAAGATGCAACTACTAATCAGAGAAGGGATGACGAGGCCCGGGTAGCTCAGCACGCGGAGCTAACCAGGAAAAGATTGACAGTTGATTGTTGGGTAACACTCAATGATAACCGAGATAGATTCGTAGTGGTCAAGCTCAAGTATTCCACTATATAAGTACTTCTAGCCATATGATGATAAATAGGATATGGGATACGTTGAGCCTGCATAAACGAAAGCTATCATTCTTCTTACACTGATCCCTAATGTGAAATTTGACATTACCAGTGGCATGATCCATCTCTTGAGTTAGAGAGGTATGTTTTTGAGCTCGTCTATAGACGACACAAATATACATCTTGCTAATTTTATTGGAATCTGGAGTTCTTATACTATTCTAGGGGTTGATCAGAAGGCACTCAGATTGAGGTTGTTCCCCTTTTCATTGAATGAAGAAGATTCTTTATAGTTGGGGGAACTTTTTAGAGGATCTATTACTAGTTGGACTGAGTTGCATAGGCAATTATTAAACTATTTGTTTCCTCTAGCCAAAATGTTGCAGTTAAAAGATGAGATATCTAACTTCATACAACTATATTCTGAGTCAATATACAAGGCTTGGTTCTGACTAAAGAAAAAACTAAGCATAGTACCCAATCATCATATTTTAGGGCCGAGATTCCTGGAGATATTCTATAGAGCCCTAAATATTAATTCCTGAGTTATGGTAGACACAATCACCGGAGGAGCATTCATGAGATTACACTGGGAAACAACATATGAGGTTATAGACTAGATCACTCTCAGCAAATGAGGGTGGCATACTCGAGAGGCTGATAGGGGTGCTGACACTTATGCCAATGGAGCATCCGGCAACCATAGAATGGTTAATGATTCTGTGGTACAAGAAATTGTGCATCTTAGGACTAATATTGGGTTGCTAGCTAAGCAGTTTGCAATAGTGAATTTTGAGAAGGTGAAAACTGTAGGTTCATAATGTGGAGCCTAGAGCATATGCATTTGACTTGGAAGAGGAGGCTAATGATCTTTTTTACGATTGGTGGGTTTTTGATCCAAAGGTAAAGGAAACCAAGGTCAAAATTATTATAGATATATATAGAGACTGCAGTAGGGATCATGATGGTAACTGGAGAAGAAAGGATGACTATAAAGAGAAGGGAGACAGGTATATCCCGCCAGGCAGTCGTGATACTGAATCATGAATGCAGGCATTATTTTCCAAACTGGTTAAGTGTCAATAAAATTAGGAAACATGCCTTAAGGAGATTAAGGCTGATATCTTAGGTCTAAACTAGAATATTGAGTCTCATGTAACTACAACCAAGCAGTAAGAGATGCAGTTTGGGAAGATGTCTGCTACTTTAAATCAGAGGCAACTGGGTACCCTTCCGAGCAACACGGTTTAGAATCCAAAGAATTACGGTTATTATCTACTATTACCACTCAGATCGATAAGTCTACTATTAATACCCCATTACCTACTGTGGATATGCCGAAGAATGATAGTACTGTGGTTTATAAGATACCTGCCGTGGAGTCAGACAAGGTGACATGTGTAGATGTTACTGTTGGTGAGGATAAAAGTAAGGTCAAGGTCGATGAGGCCGTAGTTAAACAAATTCCATGACCGCCCTCACTTTTTTCTCAACAACTAAAATAGAAGAAATAGGAAGGGAAGTTCAAGAAATTTATTAAGATGTAGAAATATTTGAGTTTGAACATCCCTATCCTTAAGGCTTTGGAACAGATGACAGGGTATGCTTGATTTATAAAAGAATTGGTGATAAAGAAAAAATTAGCTAGTTTTGAGGACGTTGGTGGATTGCACCACTGTAGTGCAGTTACTTCTAAATCTCTAGCCTAGAAGAGTGATCCCAAAGAATTCATGATCCCATGTACTATAAGGACATACAGATTCTCTAGAATGTTATGTGACTTGGGAGCCAACATTAATTTGATGTCGCTGGCTGTATTCAAGCAATTGGGCTTGAGTCCTTCAGAGCCTCCTACTATGCAGTTGTTGATGGCAGATTATATAGTAAAAAATTCCATGGGCATACCGCTCATGAACATAGGTGGAGCAGTGGTTGATACGAAAAAAAGGGAACTAAAGTTAAAATTTAATAATAAAGAAGTCACATTCAATACCCAACGAACTATGAAGCAGCCAGTCGAAATGAGGGTGATGTTAGTTATTCAATGTGTTAATGATCCTGAAGGTTACTCCTTTGGGTTCCTTGATGAATTCTTAATAGTCAAGGTACCAATATCGTGTCATGACGTTAAATCAAGCACTTCATGGGAGGCAACCCATAGGCTTGTTTGTGATGCCTGAGTATCCAACTTAGCCACTTCGTGTCACGATGTTAAATCTAGCACTGGGTGGTAGGCAACCCATCATTTTAGTTTTCACAATTGTTTTTTTATAGGTATAGTAGCATGAGAAACGGACTGGAACTTGATAATACGCTTCTTAATTCATGATATTCTTGGTAAGAGGGCTTTATGACCAACTCATGAAGGTTATAAGTCCCACATGGGCTAGGTAAGTTGTGCATTAAATGTAAAGATAAAATTTTGAGGATTTTAGGGAATTTTATGGACTTGAACTTGTGAACATACTTTTGTGGTCATAAATACCACTTTTGACTTCATAAGTAGTGCAGTAAGTGTCAGAATACAAAGTCCAAAGAGCACGGAACAAGATCAAAAATTTGGGGGCACCTAGGAACCATAGGTACCATCTCTGACCCGTAGGTAGCTGCCATAATTGGCCAAGTTTAGGCCAATTTTTTTAAAAGCTTGTGCCCTCCTCAGTCTAATACAACCTTAAACTGACCCCTTAAGATTATTTAAGCCTCCTAGCTCACTTTTAATTTTATAAATCCTCAATATTCCTTCTTCACTTTTAAAATTCTAACTACCCCACTTCCCTACACTAAAAGGCTAAAACAAGTCTTGTTCTTGGGACCAATGTGTCCAAGTGCACTAATCACGCGTTCAAGAAAGGGTTTCACTTTACTTTTTAATATTTGACTTCCGGTTCTTTGAATAAAAGGTAATATTCTTGGCACCTAATAGTAGTATCATGCGCTAAACTTGAAATAAGTAAGTTGGTATGTTATTTTCATGCAAAGTATGTAGAAATCAATAAAATTGTATATAAAATCCTTGAATTAGCCTAAATATCCTAATATGGGGCACTATTGTCGAATTAAACTCTAAGAGCATGCCCTAAATGGAAGTTGAAACTTGAAAAGGTAGAGGAATCCCAAAAGTTTGCATGCTAGTTTGGATTGAAAATGTTTGATTCTAGTAGTATGTGTGCACATTGGACTTAATGGTGATGAGTACAAGTTATAGGGATGTAAAATTGAGGGGAAATTTGAATTTTTCATATTTTGAGTTTTTCTTCTAGTTTGCAATCCCTCATTATCTTTCAAACACTAATTCTTGGTTTTTCAGGTACATATGGCAACAAAGGCTTCAAAAAAGAAGGTTGTACCTTCGAAGAAAATGGGTCCCTCATTATCACTAAATCGGGATGACACTAAGCCCTCAAAAAGTATCTACACGGGCATACACCTCAGCTTGGAAGAGTCAAAATAAAATCAACTTGAATTTGAGACCACTGTTTGAAATCTTAGTGAATTGACCCTTATAGAGGCCACACTCCTCTAAACATCCTCATCACTTTCATCATAAAAAATATTATTAAAATCACTACACTCACAATTTCCTTAGATTCCTCCACAGGCACTACATCCTTAGTGGGCATCTCAATCTCAACCACTGCTTTCTTGTTTTAAATTTTCTTTTATTGAGTATTATTCCTGCTTTTAACAAGAGCATCCTCCATCAACTTCGTGGAACATGACCTGGTACCATGTGTCTTATATGTTTTAGATGAAAGCCTTGCAGTGGAAACCGAACTTTGTTTGGTTATTTTCCATGACAAAGGCTTGTCATCGTTACTATTAGTGCTGCCCTTTTCTTTCTCACCCTTGTTAGGTAGATTGAGAATAGGGGGCAAGATAAAATAATCCTACTCGACAGACTTAGGAGGATCATTATGTCTCCTAGTTAATAGGGATCTAAGGTTATTATCCCACTTAGAAGGAATAGGAGAACCAGTTTCATAGGGAGGCTCCTCACTTAGAGCTATCAAACCTCGAAAGACCATAGCCTTACTTATGGCAAGGCTATTTGAGGGTGTTCCTTTTACTTTAGGGATATCTCTATCAAACATTTATTTTATCTATAAATTGACCTTTTAAATTTCTTGAGGAAACAAACTTTCCAGGAGTTTTATCTTGAGATAGGGAAACTTGAGAAACAAGTTGGACTGATGATTCTGGGATAGTTTTTGAGCATTTTTGATGGGTGTAGATACGTTTGGAATAAGAATAAATGGAGTATTTTGATTAGCCCTGACTAGAGAAGAAGACAATGGATTATTTTTGTCTTCTTAAGGAGTCAAAAAATTGGAACTGTTGGGAAGTGAGGAGGGAGTGAACTAGATTATAGAAAAATGTTAGTGTAACTCAAAATCAGTAGGAGAGGATAAAGGAGAAACTATTGAAAGGGGTATAGGCTTATTTAGAGAAGGTGATTATGATGATGGATTAGAAATGGTAATCAATTTTTTTGAATGTTATATGTTTAAAATAATATGATGAGTGAAAGTGTTAGGTAACTGATATCGTAGGGATAAAGTTTAAATAGAGAGAAAGAGAGAGTTAATAAGGTTTAAATAAAGAGGTAATGAACAGTTTCTTTCTGAAGTGGTGTGGGTTATGAGACATGTACGATTGGATGGATATGACTCTTGGGCTTAAAATATGTGTAGGAAGCTTTGAAGAAGAGGTGAGAAGTCTATATGGGATACCTAACTTTAATTTTAAAAATACTTGTATTAAGGAGTAATGCATGACACTAACCTGATGAGGGACCTGGTCCCTTCATGATTTTCTAAACTTTAGTAAATGAAGTTGTCTTATCCTCTTCCTTAATATTCTTCTCCTTACCATGGGTGTATATTTGTAGAATATATAAGACTGAGGTAGACATGTATAACATTATCTTACATGGATACTGTAACACCCCAGATTTTGGTGCTTGAATTTTTTTGAAATTTTATCCTTATTTCCCTAACTATGACTCACTCTACGAGTCATAGGGTGTCTTGACAGGTCATAAAAACCTAGTTGTAAGGTGTCCAGTGAATGGTGCTTGAGTTTCTGTCCTGAGTATGACTTAGGGACATGAGCAATAAAGACCCATAATGAGTCATTAGACTCAAATTATAGCCTAAATAGTACGTGTGTTGCTAAATTTTGTGCTGAGTACGAGTGGATCACTATGAGTCGTGAGGACTCATTTTGAGTCATTTAGTGCAAATCATAGGGTAACCAATGTAAGGCCTAAGTTGTTCTATCTTGGATTTGACTTGGACCCTATGAGTCGTAGGATCACAATACAAGTTGTATGATGTAAGTCGTAGGCTCAACATTATGGGTTCCCCTTAACACTGTCTTGGATACGACTCATAGTAACAAGTCTTAAGGTGTTGTTACGATTCGTCGTGTGACCTATAGTCACAGACGATGCTTTTCCAGCAGTTAAGTTGAGGCCACTTTGGACATTTCCCACTTAGACCCCACTTTCATAAAATACCTTTGTGGCATTCTTTACATACTTTAACATATCAAAGAGTCTCTTTATTCTCTCTAAATCTCCTCTAACAAAATACTTAGAGTTTCTAAGAAGTAGGCCATCTAAGGGCTCAAGGGTTGAATTCCTCCGTGAAAGTTGGTATTTCAGACATGTTACTTTTCCCCAACTATTATTTTGTAAAGGCAGGTGTTTGAAATAGTTATTTATGTGGTTTTAATATTGATTTTGAAATATAGGTTGAGGATTTTGAATGTTTGTTGTTGAATAATGTTTCCCATGATTTACCTATGACTATTCATGCTTTAATTATGGTTTTGAACTTGTGGGGTGCATGGGTATGGTGAATAAATGAGGGGATTATGATTTTCCCAATTTGTGACTTTTGAAATGTTTATGTCCTTAAGCCCATATTGTGAAATTGGTTTTGAGTATGAAAAATATGCACATTGAACTAATCTTGAATTATTGCATGATGTGAAAGGCTAATAAAGCATAGTGATTTTGAATCGAACCTTATGGGGTTATGTAATTCCCTAAGCTAAAGTATAATTGAACCAAAGGGGTTGTGAATTCCCCCAAGTGATGATAATTGGTTTGGCATATTGTTGTTACCTTGTAAGTGTAGTTGGTATGACGATACCAATAATGTATGTGTTAATGTGTAATGTGATTTAATTATTAGGAATGTGTGATAAATATTTTAATGGGGATTAAAAGAGAATTGTATAGTTGAGTCACAAAAGTAAAGGTCCCGAGTGACCAATACTAGAAATTATGGTTGCCCACGCAGAGGTATAAATGATTGGGTGGTTTGAGTCCCCCATAGTTCATATGTATATCCTCTAGTTCAGGCAGCTACACGCATTGGGGCCTTTCCAGTTAGGGGAGAGCTCGGCCCATTTAGCTAGTGGGTGCCTTATTATGTTATGACGATTGAGCTAAAAAAATCCAGGCTATAAGTTTAAAGTACATGTTAAGCCTTGTTCCCTATTCCGACATATGATATATATATGTATATGCATTTGATTATGTGCATTAGATTTGAATGATTTTGAACTGTTGAGCTCCGTATTACGTTATCCCTTGTTCCTAAGTTACATACTTAAGCTCAACCCACTAACCATCTATATATGCTATATCCCCACGTGATGTAGGAATTGGGCATACCTCTACCTCTCTTACTCAATGACTAGTTATTCGTGGATAGTTCATGAGTTGACTTGAAGTGGTGAGCTTTTATACTTTGTAAGGACTTATTTCATGTTATGTTTTCTTTTGATTCATAGACTATTGATACTATTTTTGGTTATTGTCGGGGGCTTGTCTCGACACTTTGTTAATTTTGTTTTTGTTTAAAAGGATTTGTTGGATTACTATGGACTTGGGTGGTTGGATGTGTTTGGTCGGTTGCCGGTTATCGGTTATAGACATATCTTTTGTTTTTTAAACTTATCTTGTGCTATCTTGTTATATGTTTGGAATTAATCCATTATTGGGCTGTGTGTGGTATTTGGTTAGGTACAAGGGGTGGTCTCCAGTCCACAATGGATTGGAGATGCCCATTATGGCCAGGCCCTAGTTCGGGTCATGATAGATACCTTCTTACCAATTTATAACCATCTTAGAGGAGTAGGAAGTACAACATGCAATCAATTTTGCCTCATCAAACCCTACTTAATCCTATTCTTTAAAACTAGTCCCTTTTAAGAGCTTTAGTGAAAATATCAACTATTTGGTCTTCAGTGTTGTGAAAAAACATTTTGATCAATTTTTTCTTCACATTATCTCTAAGAAAATAATGTCTAATGTCTGAGTTCTTGGTCCTCTTGTGTTGAATAGGATTCTTGATCATATTAACTGCACTTATATTGTCATAGAATAAAGGAACACAATCTGAGAGAATTTCAAAATCTCTAAGTTGCTACTTGATCCAAAGGAACTGCGCACAACATGAAGCAATTGCTACATATTTAGTTTTGTAGTAGAAAAGGTTACTGAGTTTTGCTTCTTAGTAGCCCAAGATATCAAGGAAGACTCAAAGAAGTGATCCATTCTTGAGGCACTCTTCCTATCAACCAGGTATCCATCATAGTCTGCATTTGCATAGCCAACCAAATCAAAATTGTCACTATCAAGATAGAGGAGGAGCAGGTCGTGGGTTCCTTTGAGATACCTTAAAATTCTTTTGGTAGCCTTCAAATGAGACTCTTTGGACTTGTTTAGAATATATCTCACATCCCTACATTGAGTATAATGTCAGGTCTGCTAGCAGTGAGATATAGTAATGAACCAATGATTCCTCTATACATAGTTTCATTAACCGAGAGACTAGGTTCATCTAAGTCTAGTTTTGAACAAGTTCCAATGGGCGTATATATGGGTTTTGCATCCTCTTTGTGGAATTTTTTCAGCAACTCATAAATATACTTTTGCTGGCAAATGGTAGTACCAATTGCACTTTGCTTTATTTGCAACCCAATAAAGAAGTTAAGCTCTCCCATCATACTTATATCAAATTCATTGCTTATCAACCTGAAAATTTCATCACATAGGTTACTGGTTGTGGCTCTAAATATGATATCATCAACATAGACTTGAACAATGAGCAGGTTTCTCCCTTTATCTTCAAGAAGAGTGTGATATCAATCTTTCCCCTTTTGAAACCATTGTCCAATAAGAATGTTGAGAGCTTTACATACCAAGTCCTAGGACCATGCTTTAATCTATAAAGGGCCTTTTCCAACTTGAACACATGATTTGGAAATTCAACATCTTCAAAACCTGGAGGTTGCTTTATATATATTTCTTATTTTTAAATCCATTTATAAAGACACTTTTCACATCCATTCGAAATAGTTTGAATTCTATACAGGAAGAAAAAGTAATGAGAATTTGAATGGATTCTATTCTACCCATAGGAGTAAATGATTCATCATAATCTATGCCTTTTTCCTAGTTATAACCTTTCACAACCAACCTTGCCTTGTTACAGATAGTATTACTATGCTCATCTGCTTTGTTCCTATAAATTCACCTGGTGCCTTTGACAATTTTGTCTGTAGGGCAAGGGACTAGGTGCAACACCTGGCTTCTCTCAAATGGATGAAACTCTTCCTGCATGGCATTTGTCTAATCAACATCTTTCAAGGCCTCCTTCACATTCTTGGGCTCAACCTAAGAGAAAAATGCTGAGAAAGCACATAGATTTTTTGCTTGATTCTTGGTTTGCATGCCTGAATCTAGAAGAGATAGTAAATTATCAAGAGGATGTGAGGACTAATGCTTCCAACTGAATCTTTGAGGAGTAGGCTGACTTGAATTGGATTCAGTTCCTATGGAAGTATTACCATCAGGAAACTTGTGGTCCACTGAGATAGAATGAGGATTAGGATCATCATAAGGGGGTTGGTATGAACCAGGTTCCTGATGTTCTACTAAATCTTCATCTTCATGAGATGAACCTAGTTCGTGAGAGTCTGCACCATCCTTGGTCCCTTCTTTTGACTTACCATTATTTTTATTTCACTTTCCTAAAACATTGAGAAGGTTTTCAAAATCTGCATCATAATGAGAGTAACCTTGACTAGAACTTCCAGTCTCATCAAACACAATATGTACACTCTCTTCTACACACTGAATTCTCTTATTGTAGATTATGTAGGATTTGCCTTTGAGGAATACCCAACAGAAACTTCTTCATCACTTCTTGGATCAAATTTTAAAGGATTATTCTTTCTATTATTAAGCATAAAACAGCCACAACCAAAAGGTTTGAAGTAACTTAACTTGGGCATTTTTTAGTCATTAGTTCATATGGAGTCTTATCAATAATATAACTGATAAGGCATCTATTGATCACATGGCAAGTTGTGTTAATATTTCAACCCAAAAATTTTGTTCTATTCCTACATCAATCAGCATAGTCCTTGTGATGTCTACCAAGATTTTGGTTTTCCTCTCCACAACAATATTTTACTAAGGTATTATATAAGTTGAAAAGTTGTGATTGATTCTATGCTCATTATGGAATTGATTGAACTTGGCATTTTCAAATTCTGTTTCATGGTCTGATCTGATCCCAACAATTTTGTTATTGTATTTCACTTGCACCTGTATTGCAAAAGCTTTAAACACTAGAAAGGTTTTCTCCTTAAATATCACAAACATTATCTAGGGAAATCTGGAGTAGTCATAAACTATGACAAGGATATAATTCTTTCCCCCTTTACTTGTGCCCTTTACAGGTCCACACAAGTCCATATGAGGAAGCTGCAAGGGTCTAGAAGTACTCACTTGTTTCCTTAATTTGAAGGAAAACATGTTCTGCTTACCCTTCACACATGTCTCCCACACTTTGGATCCAGTAAACTTCAACTTAGGCATTTCTCGAACTAGGTCCTTACTATCTAACTAGTTCAACAAGGAGCAGTTTACGCGACCTAACCTTTTGTGCCACAGTTCAATAATATCTTCTTGCACCCTAAGACATATGAGATCCTTGGGGTTGCATGACCCCAAATCAGCAACATATATGTTCTTGTTTCTCTTTGCAGTGAACATAACTTGACCATCCTTGAGGCTTGTAATTGTACAATTGTTTGACATAAAATTTCACTTCATTTCCCTTGTCATATTTTATTGCTACACCCAACAAACTGTATTTAAGTCAATCAAAATAATTCACGCCTTTAATAGATTGATTCATACTTTAACCAACTTTACCAATCCCTATAATTTACCCCTTCTTGCCATCATTAAAGGAGATACTGCCTCCATCATAGGCCTTGAGCAAGACAAAATCATCAACTCTTCCAGTCATATGCCTAGAACAACTGATATCCATCTACTAGTGATGACAACTTCCCTTTTCTCTACCCTATAAAAAAATTTACTTGTTATCTTTACAAACCTATTACAACTTGAGTTCCCAATACAATAACAATGGAAAGATCAAATTCTTCTAGTCTAGACAGGCAAATCACTACTCATTTTCTTTGATTCAAAACATCCCTTCAAATTTTTGTATTGTAGATAATCTTGAGGAACAGGTGTCCTTGATGTAACCATTCCTACCACAGTGAGTGCACAAGAGTTTTTTCTTTATAGAAACATATGTTCTATGAGGATTATAAGGTGCACTTAGATAGTGGAAGCCACAAACTTAAGAGGAATTGGTCGACTTGAGATCCTTTTCATGTTCCTATTTGATCCGAAATAGGTCCCTCTCAAGCTTAAAATTCCTTTCCAAGGTAGCAGTCAGGTCTAGATTGGCTTTTGTTAATTTTTCTTCTTGTTCAAATTGAATCTAGCTGCATTCATCTTTTCCCTTTTAACTGGACTAAGATAATTCACTAAGTCTTTAATTTAGCAATACATTTTCAAGGGAAAGGGATTGGTAGCATTCCTATAACTTAGATAGTTGTTTAGTTGTCTCCACCTTTTCCACTTCAAGTTCATCAAAAGTATTGTTCAATAAATACTTTTCTTTAGTGAGCTCATATACCAAATCTATCAATACAGTAGAAAGAGATCTTAGCACCTTAAATGAATAATCTTTAAGGTTCTCTTTTATGTCCAAACGAGTTACCTTATTAGATTCTTCATCATCAAATTTGGCCATTAAGGAAAAGAGTGAATAAAAAATCAAAACTTTATCTTCAACAACCAGCATAAGACATATTTCTGCATTTCTGATTCATCTGACTCACTAGAGGTGTCTCCCCAAGCTGTAAGAGCTTTCTTCACTACTCTATTAGTAGCAACTCTTCTACTATATCTATTTGGGATCCGGTCCTTCTTTTTTTCTTTTTATCCAGCATTCTTGGCATACTCTGACAAAGTAGAGAGGATAATCATTAATGGAGTGCCATAGTTTGCCATACTTTTGACAAGTGTTATTGCCCTAGTTTTCCTTGTTGTGCCTGCTTGAGTCACCTCTTCTAGGTATTCCACCATTCATCTTCATAATCTTGACTAGAATCTCCTTTTGTAGATTTTCAAACAAAATTCTTTTCTTTCTTCAACTCAATTTTGGCTTTATCTTGTTGTTTCTTCAGTTCATAACTCGCAATATTCCTCATCAACTCATCCATAGTTAGGGTCTTTAGAACTTGGCTTCAGTTGTTGCATTTTCCTTGCTTACCCATGACTTGGGTAGTATGCTGAGGACTCTGCGGACCTTTTTGGTAGGTTGAATATCCTCACCTAGGCAATGAAGTACATTAGTGATTGCAATGAATGATGTCATCCAAGTTATACCTTTAAAGAAAGTGCAACGTGGTCACTGCCAAATATAGTAACCCAATAGAGGTTGGGGTCGAACTTACAAGGAATAGGCTGAATATCTCTCATGAATTTCTTGAAGTAGTTGAAACAATACATTAAAGTAAATGGGGGGATTTGGTAAGAATAGTATCAACTAGTAAAAACACTTGGTCACTTTGGTTGAAATCAATCTAAGATGAATACTAGGACTTTGTTCCCCCTGGCTTCCTAACTCCGTAGACTTATTCTGCTCAATTTGACTATCTCAATGTCCTGCATACAGAATCTGACAAGATATATATCGCCAACCATCTTGTGAACACCTTTGGTGAATTTCACTCTTCACCTTGTGAATCTTAGAGTGTCTCCTTAATAATCCTTGTCTTTGATCCCAAATTAACTCTTCTTTTAGGTGTCAAGTTAATTAGACGAGGGTTGGTATCCTCAAATAGTCATTGTAATCTTCTTTCATAATCTCAACATCTCTTGTGAAGATGATATAGAATATAGGGAAGTTCTTAACCTCTATTGTAGTTGAGAAAGCAAATAAACAAAAAAAATCATAATACATACATAAACACTGATTTAGAAGGACCTCACACTTCCTTTACTTCGTTATACGCCAGGGTTCTTACAACCCTAGTTAGGTGATGTAGCCTCTCATGTTTGCAAAAATATCCATAGAATTCAATAAATAAAGCATAAAAATAATATTACAATAATTTAAGAAGAAAAACCAGAATTTCAAATAAATAATCAACCAAATAAACAAGAGCACAGGATTTCAAGGTCAAAAGTCGAATCTTAGAATCAATATATATTTGTGACTGTAAAGAGTGTGTAAACTAATACAAAAACATCAAAAGGGTATTTATAGAATGCATTAAAACCCTAAAAATCCTAACCGAACTGAATAAGGGAAGTCTTCAAAGTGGGATTGTAAGGTTAGTGACCACTTACCGACCCACTTATGGGCCGTAAGTGGTACTTACACCCCATAAGTGGGTGTCATAAGTGTCAAACATCTTTAGAGCTGCAGAACTTCTACCAAAAAAGGCACTTATGAAGATATAAGTGGTACTTATGCCACGTAAGTGACCCTTCATAATGATAATAAAAGAACTCCAAACTTCAAATTCTCAGATTTTTTTCTTCTAAAACCTATGGAGGGACCTACGACCATCATAGGTACCACTTACAAGCCATAAGTGGCCCCATAAGTTGTCCTTCTGCACATTTTCATTATCTTTTCTTCTCTTTATCTCCAAAAATCTAGTTTTCTACAAAACAAAAACTAAAAACACATCATATCTAACGAAACAGACAAAACTACCATGAAATCATCATGGCACATCAACACCCTTAACTTAGAACATTTTCATGTCCTCTAGCAATAAACACATAACAAAATAATACAATGATGCTTAACTAAGATAAAACTAAGGTACTTACGGCAGTCAACTCAATTTCCGCTCAAAACACATCACCCCCTCCTATTTTTACTTTATAAAACCAATTGTGCGGACCTATATAGCCCAACAATGCAATACAAATGAATTAAGCTATGTCATTACATTAGAAAAAAACTACCAAGAGGATATGTAAGTTACACTACCTCAATAGATAAACAACTAGTAACATAACCCATGTATCCTCACAATAAGAAAGTCTTACTCTCACAATATAATCATTCATGTCAAAGTAGGGACGATATTGATACACTAACAGTAACAAAAGAAGTTCCAATCAATGTACATAGAATACCATAGGCTTGCCCTTATTTTATTTACCATATTTTTTCAATTAGTTCGGCTAGGATCACTATAGGACTTTATTCGGCTTGTAACATAGGCTTAGGGGCTGGTATGGTCCACTTGGAAACTAGTGACTAGGGGGCTGGTATGGTACACTTGGAAACTAGTGACTAACCCTCCTTAACACTACAATTACATTTGAGGTCCACTTCTCAACCATAATTTTCTTTTTTCTCTCCCCCTTATTTCTCCTTTATTGCCTATTCAGGTTGGGTGCAGTTTTTTTTATTCTTTATTTTCTTTTTCACCTTTTCTGTCTTTTATTTCTTCTCTTTTTCTATTTTTTTACCATACCCAACCCTACTTTCTTTTTATCTTATTCAAATACTTCTTTATACCTAATTATTTTCTATACAACCCTATGATAGCCACCCCCAACTTAGGCGATTTATCTGAGTTGAGGTGCACAATGTCCAAGGAGGAATCAGGGGCAAACAGGTTAATTGTAATTAAACTGGAAAAGTGAAAGATAAAAACAATGAAAAAGGTTTATTGCAGGCCCAAAATGGGATCAAGGGATACTTTTTCACAGTTGGATGGTTAATTATGCTAAGAGTGTACTAACTCAAAAATAACCTATAATCCTTTCCTAATCGACTATCCTACAACCTAGGCAAGACTAACCAGGAATGATCTAGATTAAATACACAATGGGAACTCAATAAGAATCTCTCTCACACACGGTACTGGGTTATATTACAAGCTACTACCTATCCATTTTATGCAAATGCTAGCTATGATTATTTTTCCCCTAAGTCCAATGCCATACAAAGATTCAAAGTAGTCACACATATAAATACATCACATAGTTTAAGATAAACTTTTTGAAGGGGTATCATTTTTCTCAAAACATTTGAACCAAATCAAAATACATAAATTATCCTTAGGTTTCTTATTTTTTTCCTAGTTCAATATAAACAAAACATAACACAAAATAACCTAAACATGTTGGTTCTACTAAGACACTGTAGATGATAGAAAAAAGAAACACACTAATAAAAACCCTTAGTTGTGGTACAACACCATCTCCACCCCCAACAAAAAGACTATACACTATCCCCAGTACATAATTATAATCAAAAACAAGGGAAGAGGACGTACCTGGGATGATCTAGGTGTCTGCCTAAGACTCTCCTATATTTGTGGTATGAGGTAGCTCAACTGGAAAAAGTGGTGGTGAGACATGATTAGAAGACACGCCCACTACTGTCTCAACTCGTCTCTACTTATAAAATCTCTGGGACACCTTAGAATTAATGGTTGCCATTTTTGGGGCCTGATCAAATAGTATGTTGGGGTCTTATAGCTCCTCCTCTTGACTCATCTTGGTCCCAATAGTCGAGACCATTTCCTTCTTATCAAACAAATCAAGCCACACAAATTAATTTAGAGGCAACGACTTTGTGAATAAGGGGATAATTGGGAGAGTGACTGAAACCTGGCTCTTTATAAGAGAATATATATCAATGCATAAGGTGTTCATCTCTTTCCAAAACACCAATAGATCCAGATCTTGTACCTTGCTATATCGTGTACTCACTTGGACCTCAAAGGCGTCAATATGGGCATGCAATTCACTTGTAAACTCCATCATATCAACCCTCATCTAAGCCTTAATATTCTCTAGAGTAGTTTATACTTAAGTCCAGATTTGTGCATATAATATTGCAAGTTGAGTCTTTATAATAGTGAGGTGGCCTATCAACTCATCCTACCGCTCCACCAACCAATGTAGGAACTCACGTGGCACCCTAATAATACCAGTAGCTATGGGGTAAGAGGGAATAATAGATGCCTTAGTTGGCTCAAATATTAAAGTCGGGGTTGAAGTATATATAGTTGGGGACCCCCTTCTTAGTACCAATTTTGGGTTAAATCTTTGCTTGCCATCTCAGTATCATCATTGATGTATGGCCTTTCAATAGGCTCAACTAAACTAAAGGTCCCATAAAATAGACTGGAATAATAGTAGGAGGTGGCTAAGCTCTCTATGTATGGACTAAATTCCTTAAATCCTTGATTAAACTAATATCTTTTGTGCTCGTCGCCTCAATCCTATGATCAATATTAGGAATATTTAGCACACAAAACACATCACATAACTAATGGATAAGGCAAGGGAATGAGAGAGTGGTGTTTACACTAAATGCACGAGCATGAATCTCAAACTGGATTAAGGCCGCAAAATCCCTCATATCCAATAAGTAAACTAGAAACCAATGCATCTATCTTCAAAGTCAGTATATTATATGATGCAGTCAAACTCAGTATGAATCGTACCATGGTACACCAAAAATTTTCATCAAAATGCAATGCTGCCTTCTTAGTTTCCCCTTTACCCTCAATCCAGGGGCATCAATAACCAAGTCAAATATCTGGATGGCTATCCAGCTCACCAAGTCAAGCTTTTATTATCTAAAATTTATATCCCTCATAGCACATCTATCCCGCGCTCGTTTAATAAAAAATTAACTCCTACTGTAGTTACCGGTCCTACATACTCCGGTCTAAATAATAATCGATGGATGGCTGCCATAAAAATATCTACTCTAAATCTTTGGACTTAAGTATGATCTAGTTGGGGTTGATCTATTCCTCTACCTTTACGTGGAGCAATCAAGTTTATAGTGGAGGCATAATAGGCCCAAAACTCCTAAACTAGAGCTGGGTTGTATGATCTCTAGGATCGGGTGATCTACCCCAACTGATACCAATTAAAAAAGGCCTACACATTTGGTGCCCCTGCTATCCTAGCCAATTCGATTCTCATATCAGAAGCAATACTCCTCATAGGCTGAGCATGTTTCATGATGAGGCTATCACTATCAGAGATATATTGTATTCCTCCTATACACTATCTTGGGTTTATCTCAACTATAGGCATAATTGAGCTAAATGTAGAGTCAGATCTTGGGGCAGCAGGTGGTAGAATAGGAGGATGGATGTCCTATGTAAATGCTAAGTGCCTGGGAAGGATGGGTACCCAATGTGGCCACAACTGTTGCAACTATAACTTGTCTGACAGATAGACCCTTAGGCTATAAGTTTCTGAGGCCTTTTTATTAGATATGATCTGTTTTGAGTATGTTTGGTAGAAAACCAGGTTTTGGATGATAAGTTAATGAAAATGGTTAAAAAAAGGTGTTTTTGGCCACTTTTAAAGCAATTATAGATGTTTGGGATGTTTTTCAGCTTGATCGTGATCAAAGCATATTTGAGAATTGAAGAAGAGATGATAATCTGACTTTTGACACCTACTAAGTTGACCCATGGACCGTAGGACATACGAACTACTGGTACACAATCCGGGTACTAGAAAGTCAAAATCCTGAGAGTTGACTTGCAGAAAGTGATCTATCCGCAACTACTGTCTGCACCTGTGCCTTATACCAGACCACAGGTGCCATCTACGCCTTTCCAAATTCTAGGTATAGAGAGCAGATGGCCACTGATCCTATTTTCTCTTATTTTGTCTGAGCTTTATTTTAGTATTTTTTCTTGTACTATAAATACCCCTTATGTACTTTTTAGTTAGAGTTACACACTTTTGATACTCACAAACATATTCTGATTCCAAGATCCATCATTGATCTTGGGATTCTCTTGTGTTAAATTCAGTTGATTTAATAAGTTATGATTTTGGTTTTTTATTCATCTTATCATTGTGGTTTTATCTAAGCTTTTAGTTATGAATGTGATTGATTTCTTCACAAGTATGAGCATTTAAAAACCCATAGCTAGGGCTGTGAAACCCTGGTTGATTGACGAAGTAGAGGAGGTGTGAATATTGAATTGAAGCAATACCCATAGTATGCATTGCATTATCTTTAGTATAATAGTTGTCTTAGCGGTTGCAAATGCTAGGATCCCACCTAGATATTTTTACTTACTCCAAAAGAGGAGCAGTGTCTAGGAAGGGATAATGACAACAATAATTTGGGAGTTAATTGTTGATCCATTCCGCACATTAAAATATAGTGAATTACTATTATCTTCCATCTAATAACTTGAGACTTAAAAATTAATAGCTAAATAGGATCAAGATATAGGTTAGTAATGCGACATCCTGAGATGCAAAAGGTAAAGGGTGAAATCCTTCTACTCGTCCAGAAGACTGTAGAAGTTAAATAACGTATTGATTCTGCATGTAAGGTATTGGGTTGGTTCACCATAGCATGATAAACCTATGGAGTTGATAAGCCAGGGGGAACGCAATCCTAGTGTTCACCAATATCTGATATCAAACAAAGTTAATATTGTTACTTGCTCGAGATTACTACAAACAAATCCCCTCATTTACTTTCCAGTACTTCCTGTAGACTGCAACTACCGATAACTGTAAGTCCACATGTTCCATTAGGATTCCACACCCACTTTAGTTGGGTTACTATATCTTGACCGTGAATATACCATTATCTAACAGGAGGTATTGCTTGGACGTCATCAAGAAATTAGCATCGTTGTTGAGGAGCACGGTGTTGATTTGCGGATTGAAGTCATTACAATTTTTGGGTTTTTTATTTTTAGTTCTTAGTTGGGCATATACCTGTGTATGACTAGAACATGGAGTAGAGGCAATCCCTTACTCCTACCTATTTTAGAGAAAATCCTATAATCACATAATAGGATGTCAAAGCCAAAGAGAGACAATCTCCTTGAATACAAAGTTTAGGATGGTATTGACAGACAGATTAGTGAGAAGTTAGATCAGGAAGGATTAGTAAAGCAGAGACAAATAGTAAATCATCGAACAGTACTCGGTGGAATCAGAATAGAGGCTAACTTCAAGAGATCCCAGCATATCAGTTTGTTCAGCTATATGTTAATGATCAGAAAAATGTGGGATATGATGAGCCGGCTGATACAGGAGCCATTATCCCTCCTAATTTATCTCTTGATATCAAGTTTAGTATCTCTAGTGCTATGATTCAACTCTTGTACCTGAAAGAAGTGTTTGTGGGACTACCGACAGATGACACAACATGCACCTGGAAAATTTTATTGAGATATGCACTTCATATACGATACTGGGGGTAGATTTAGAGGCACTGAGATTGAGGATGTTCCATTTCTTGCTTATTGAGGAAGTATCATTATAGCATGGGGAACTGCCAAGAGGGTTTATTACTACATGGAAAGAGCTACATAGATAATTCTTGAGCATATTCTTTCCTCCATCCAGGGTATTATAGCTCAAGAATGAGATTTATAATTTCAGGAATCTGAAATCAGAGTCTATGTATGAGGCATGGTTTCAGTTCAAGAAGAGACTTAGTATGGTACCAAACCATCAGATATCAGGGACAAGCTTGTCAAAGATATTCTATAAAGCCCTGACTACCAATTCCAGAGAAATGGCACACACTATTTCCAAAGGATCCTTTATGATATTTTGATGGGAAATAGTTTCAGTAATTATGGATCAGATCTCATTAACTAACCAAGGGTGGAAAACTTGAGAGGTTGACAGAGGTTTTAATATTTATGCCATTGGAGCTTCTGGTTCACAAAGAGTAGCTGTGGATATTATAGCTCAGGAGATGTCATTATTATGGATAGGAATTGTTGAGTTTGTCACATAATTTAAAACCATAAATTTTTCTAAAGTTCAAGAATTTGGGATATCTAAGGAGGCGAAGTATATGGATCATCAATAGGATGGTTTTTGAGCCCAGGGGAAAGAAAATCAATGTCGAAACTATCATGATGAGAAAAAAAAGTACATTCCACCTATTAGACATGAGGCAGAGTCTAGAATAGAATAGATGTTGACCATGTTGATGAAGGTAAAAGAGAGGCAAGAGGCTTTCCTCAAATAACTTAAAGCTGAAATTTTTGGATTACCCTAAAAGGTTGAGTCACATAAAAATTCTATTAAGCAGTTGGAGCAGTAATATGGGCAAATCTCTATCACTTGGGTTGAGAGACGGTTAGAAGCACTACCTGATGACAATGTGTAGAATCCTTCAACACTTATTCATTGTATGGCTATTGGCATAAGTGATGACTTCTCATCTGACGAGCACTATTTGTCCACTACTGATGAGTCAAAAAAGGAGTTGGTTATTGATGACAAGCCACTTGAGACAGTGTTTGATAAGCTGAGTTATATCAATGATGATTTTGATAGTGATTATGATGATGACTGGATTGGTGAAGAGATCTAAAACATAGTCAATGAATTTAGCTCAAGTTTTCATACAACTTCAGTTGAAAAGAAAGTGGATCTAGGTGCAATGACATCCTATGTTTTATTGGGCCTTATGATATTAACCAGGCCATATATGATTCGGGAACTGGAATAAATATTATGCCAAGAGTAATATATAAGGTGTTGGGATTAGGAGAACTTAAGCTTACATTTGCAAGGCTATTAATGACTGACTCATCTGTAAAAGAGACAGTGGGTATTATGTGTGATGTGGAGATAAAAATTGCATTATTCATCTATCTAGTAGATTTCATGATTTTAGATTGTGAAGTGGATGCCCATTCTCCGATCAAATTGGGTAGACCTTTTCTAGATACTAGCAGAGTATTGATTGACATGGACTTGGAAGAGATCACTTTCAATTGGAATGACAAGAAAATTATGTTGAATATATGCATGACAGTACATAAGTCGGGTGATATGAGAGTTGTGGCAGCGATAGATGCGGTGGATAATGATATGATCATAGTTGATGTACCTATTGATGAAAGATTAGGGATAAAAGCATTGGTCATGGTAATCATGAACTTTGAGAGTGATGGAATAGCTGACTATGATGAGATGGATAGCGCCCTACATGGAACAAGCTATTACAAGTATGCCGCTAACAAGCTTGATCTTGACTTGAAGAACAAAACCACACCTTCTGTAAGACCATCGATTGAAGAACCACCGGTACTAGAATTGAAGGTCCTCCCTCCTTACTTGTAGTATACATTCTTGGGGGCCAATAATGACTTACTAGTGATTATTCCAACAGATTTGGTAGGAGCATAGGTGGAGGCTTTGATATTGGTATTACAGAAGTTTAAGAAAGCTATTAAATAGACTATTCCTGACATTATGGGGATCCCACCAGGTATATGCACACATAGGATACAACTTGAGCTAGAAAACATTCCTAGTATTAAACATCAGAGGCATCTAAACCCGCCTATGAAAAAGTAGTGGAGAAAGAGACAATCAAGTGGTTAGATATTGGAGTGGTTTTTCTTATTACAAATAGCAAATAGGTTAGCCCAGTTCAATGCGTGCCAAAGAAAGAAGGAATAATAGTGGTTCAAAATAAAAAGAATGAGTCAGTACCAATGAGGCTAGTGACCAGATGAAGAGTGTGCATGTATTATTTAAAAATAAATAAGTGGACACAAAGGACCACTTCCTAATACCGTTCATGGATCAGATGCTGGATAGACTCGCAGACAGGGATTGGTACTATTTACTTAATAGGTACTTAGGATACAATCAAATCATGATTGCTCCCAAAGACCAAGAAAATACTACCACCCTTACTTGCCCCTATAGGACCTTTGTATTCAAGATGATGTCGTTTAAAATTTGCAATGCACTTGCCACTTTTCAGAGATGTATGATGCTCATATTCTCTTATATGGTTGAAGATACATTTGAGGTATTCATGGATGACTTTTCAATGGTCGAAGATTCTTTCGACGATTGTTTAGCCCATCTGGCCTATGCATTATAAAGATGTAAGGAGTGCAATTTGGTACTAAATTAGGAAAAGTATCACTTCATAGTGAGAGAAGGTATAGTGCTAGGGCATAATATCTCTAAACATGGCCTTAAGGTGGACAAAGCAAAGATAAAAGTGAATAAGAAATTTCCTCCACCAGTATCAGTTAGAGGCATATGAAGCTTTTTAGGTCACATTAATTTTAATAGAATATTCATCAAGGAATTCTCTAAAATTGCAACTCCCCTATGCAAATATCTATATAAGGAGGTGAAATTATGATGTGTGTCTCAAGGTTTTCAAATGCCTATAGTAGCAGTTGATTTTAGCGCCTATTACTGTGTCACCTGTACCTTTCAAGGTGATGTGTAGTATGAGTGGAGTGGTTTTAGGTGTTTTCCTAGGCGAAATAAGAGATAAGATCTTGTATCCCATCTATTATTCCATATAATCTCTAAACCTTGCACAAAAAATTATATGGTTATAGAGGAGGAGCTACTTTTGTTGGTTTGTTCTTTTGAGAAGTTTTGGTCCTACTTGATTGGGACTGAGGTGATAGTTCGTACTAACTATGTGGCATTGAGGTACCTGATGATGAAGTAAGATGCCAAACCATGATTTATTCATTTGGAACTCTTTCTACAAGAGTTAGATTTTGAGGTTAAGGATTAAAGAGGGAAAAAGAATCAAATCGTGGATCACTTATCTAGACTTGAAGAGGAGACGATCCAAAAACTAGAGGTTGATCTTGAAATAGATAATTATTTTTCAAATGAGTGTGATTTAGAGGCCTCTCATAATTTGATCCCCTGGTTTGCTGACTTTGCCAACTATTTGGCAAGTGATCTCATTCTAGAAGATTTATCCTTCCAACAGAGATGAAGATTTATACATAAGGTAAGGAAATTCTTTTAGGATGAGCCATATCTATTCAGGGTTTTTGCTGATAGAGTAATTTAAAGATGCACCAGAGGTAGAGATAATGAGCATTCTAGAGGCTTCTCATTCATAACCAGTTGTGGGTCATCATAGTGGTACAAATATAGCCCATAGGATTTTACAATGTGGGTTTTTTTGGCCTACAATCTACAAGGATTCTCATGATTTTTCATAGGCCTATGACCAATGTCAGCATCAAGGAAATATTTCACGACGCCATGAACTCCGCATTACACCGATCTTGGAGTTGGGGCTATTTGATATCTGGGGAATTGATTTTATGGGTCCATATGTGAGCTCTTATACCATGAGGTACATTTTGGTAGCGGTCAACCATGTATCCAAATGGGTGGAGGCAGTTGCACTTCCAGACAATAAAGGTAGAAGTGTCACTATTTTTCTAAAGAGGAATATGTTTTCTAGATTTTGCACTCCACGTGCAATTATTAGTGATGGTGGTTCTCACTACTATAATCAGTTGTTTAAGGCCATGTTTGATAGATATGGTGTGAGGCATAAGGTGTAAGCACCTTACCATCCACAGACTAGCGACCAAGTGGATGTCTCCAACGGAGAAATAAAGTCCATATTAGCGAAGATTGTGATTGCCAATAGAACTGACTGGTCTAAGAAGCTAGATGATACATTGTGGGCCTACCAGATATCTTATAAGACTCCTATAGGTGCCTCTCTATATCACTTGTATACGGAAAAGCAAGCCACTTACCAATTGAGCTAGAACATAAGGCACTTTAGGTATTTAAAAGGCTGAATTTTTAATAGCGTGATGTAGTGAACTTGAGGGTGAGCAAGGTAAATGAGTTGTACAAATTCCTACTCCGTTCTTATGAAAGCTTGACCATATACAAAGAGATAATGGAGCTGTTCCACAATATGAAGATCTAAAAAGGATGTTCAAACCGGGTGATTTGGTCTTGCTATTAATTTAAGACTACACTTATTTCCTAGCAAGCTAAAGTCAAGATAGACCAGACCATTCATTGTGGTTAAGGTGTTCCCATATAGTGCAACTGAGGTAAAGTATGATGGTGATGTCCCATTAAAAGTGAATGAGAAGTGTGTTAAACACTACATGGAAAAGATGGAAGAAGTGTGAGTTTTTACTGATATGGACCTTGACGAAGTCTGAGTATCCAAGGGAACTAAGTCGTGTAGCAAAAGTAAGTCAGGTGCTTCTTGGGAGGCAACCCAAGGTATTTTATTGTTTGTATTTGTATTTCATGATTGACATTGGATCTTCGCACCCATGGTGCCATAGGTATGTTCCTAACTCTCTTATTTTGGTTTGTTACATTGGGGACAATGCATGATTTTTAGTTGGGGGTGGGGATACTTGTGGGTTTTTATGTCCTCTTGAGGTTTTTGTTGTCGTGCCTTTTTTTTCAAAGTTTTGTTCCTAGTAGAGCCAATATGTTTAGGAATATTGTGTTTTGTTTCATGTTATTTTATGTAATTAGGAGATTTTTAAGTATTTAGGGCAGTAGTCACGTTTTGATTAATTGTTGATACCCCTTCAAAAATTTATGTTTTTGAACTATGTTGATGTATATATGTGTGAACTCTGTGGATCTTGTTATGACATTAGGATCAGGGACATGATAACCATTTGCTAACAATTGCATGAACTGGATAGGTAGTAGTTGGTAATATTAACTCTATTCTTTGTAAGTGTGAGATACTACCTAGTTCTCTTTGTATGTTAAATTTGAAACTTTCCTGGTTATTCATGCCCAGGTTAAGGGATAGACGGTTAGGAAAGGATCATAGGTTATTTTTTTATTTCAGTCAACTTTTAGCCTAAATGACCTTTCATGTGCGATTGTACCCCTTGATTCCTATTTTGAGTCTTGTAAGCCTATTTTTCTTATTTTCATTGTTCACCCTTCCATTTGTATTACAATTTACCTATTTTGTCCTAGGTCCTCATTGGATATTATGCACCTCAACATAGGCAAAATACCTAAGTTAAGGTTTGCTATCGTAGGGGTGCATAATGTAAAATAGGTATGAAGAAGGGTAAAATAGGAGAAAAAGAAAATAGGGCTAGGTATGATAGAAAAAAAAAGAAAGAAAAAGGAAAAGAAAAAAATTATGAAAAAAATGAATAAAAGACCACACCCTACCTGAATATGCACAAAAGAATAACAAGGGAGAAATAAGGGTGGAATAAAAGAGGAAATTTCCTAGTAAGTGAGAACCCAAGGTTAGTTTAGTGCCAAGGAGGCTTAGTGACTTCACAGGTCCATATATATTATACTAGGCCCCAAGCCTACATTACAAGTTGAGAAAAGTCCTACAGTGATCCTAACATGACTATATGAATGCTAAGGTAAAGCAAATAAGGGAAATCCTATGGTATTTGACATGCATTAATTGGAACTTCTTTGTTGAGTGTGAGTGTCTCTTGACCTTTCTTGCATTGACATGCGTATTTCATATGAGTAAGTGAGACATATATGTTGTGAGAGCACTTGAGTCATGTTGCTAACTATTTGCTTGTTCTAATAGTATACTTTGTACATATAAGAGGTTGTCTGTTGCTAATGTAATTTCCACACCTTAATCTCATTCTGTCACATTATTATACTTCAGGTTCATGCACAGTTGCTTTTGAAAAAAATATATAGGAGGGGCTGTTGTGATTTGAAATTAATCTGATGACTAACTGCCTTAAGTAGCTTAGATTCTCCTAGTTAAGTGTCATTTTTGTTTTGTTGTGTTTTTGTTACCTGAAGACATTCAAACATTCTAAGTTGAGGTTGTTGATGTGCTATAAAAATAGAACTTTTGATTCTTAAAATGAGGAAAATATGCAAGTTTCTGAGGCCTTTTTGTTAGATATGATTTATTTTAGGTATGTTTTGCAGGAAACTAGGTTTTGGATGACAAGTCCGTGAAAATAGTGAAAAGGGTGTTTTTGGATACTTTTGAAGCGATTATGGATTTTGGGATATTTTCCATCTTAATCGTGATCAAAGAATTTTGTGAAATCAAAGAAGAGCCAAAAAAATAACTCTCGACACCTACTAAGTTGACCCATGAACTGCAGTTAGGACCTATGGACCGCAGATACACAAAGCGGGTATGAAAAAGTCAAATCCCGAGAGCTGACTTGTAGGAAGTGATCCATCCTCAACCCGCGGTCTGTATCTGCACCTAGTGCTAGACCACAGGTGCCACCTGTGCCCTATGCCAGACCACAGGTGCCACCTGCGCCCTGGCAAATCGTAATTATAGAGAGCAGGTGGCCACCGACCCTATTTTCTCTATTTTATTTGGGCTTTGTTTGTTGGGTTTTCTCCTGTACTATAAATACACCTTATGTACTTTTTAGTTGGAGTTGCGCACTTTTGATACTCACAAACATATTTTGATTCCAAGATTCTTCTTTGATCTTAGGATTCTCTTTTGTTAACTTTAGTTGATTTATCCAGTTAAAATTTTGGATTTTTATTTATCTTATCATTGTGGTTTTATCTAAGCTTTCCATTATGAATGTTATTGATTTCTTCACAAGTATGAGTAGTTAAAAACCCATAGCTAGGGTTGTGCAACCCTGGCTGATTAATGAAGTAGGAAAGTGCAGTTGTCGAATTGAATCAATACCCATGGCATGAATTGCATTATCTTTAGTATAATAGTTGTCTTAGCAGTTGTAAATATTAGGATCTCACTTAGATATTGCTACTTACTCCAAAAGAGGAGTAGTGACTAGGAAAGGATAATGACAACGGTAATTTAGGAGTTAATTGTCTATCCATTGTGCATAATGGAATATAGTGAATGACCGTTAGCTTCTATCTAATAACTAGAGACTCAAAAGATAATAGTTAACTGGGATCAAGATAAGGGTTAGTAATGTGACATCCTAAAACTCAAAAGGTAAAGGGTGAAATCCTTCCACTCATCCAAAAGACTATAGAAGGTACATAACTTATTAGTTCTGCATACAAGGTATTAGGTTTGTTCACCATAGCACGATAAACTTACAGAGTTGAGAAGCTATGGGGAGCGCAATACTAGCGTTTACCTATAATTGATTTCAACCAAAGTTAATATTATTACTTGCTCGAGATTACTACAAATAAATACCCTTATTTACTATCCAGTACTACTCGTAGACTACAACTGATGATAATAGCAAGTCCACGTGTTCCCTTGGGATTCGACCCTAACCTTAGTTGGGTTATAATATCTTGACCGCGACCATACTATCATCTAAAATAAGGTGTTTCTTGGATGTCATCAGTCAATGCCAAGGAGTCTTAGTCACTAAATATATCTATATGTACCGACCCATCCCTTAAGCCTACATTATAATGCAAATAAAGTCCTATAGTGATCCTAACTTGACTGTCTAAAATTTAAGGTGAAAAAAATAATAGCAAGCCTATGGTATTTGATGAGCATACGTGGAACTTCTCTTTTGAGAATGAGTATCTTTTGTTTATCCTTGCATTGGCATACGTTATTTCATATGAGTGAGTGGGACTTCTTTGTTGTGAGGGCACATGAGTTATATTTCTAGCTATTTTTCTGGGTAGTGTAACTTGTATATATGCATGGTTATATATTGCTAATATAATTCCATATCTTAATTCTCTTATGTCTTATTATTGTACTTTATTTATAACACAGTTGGTTTTAAATAGTTGAAATAAGAGGGGGCGGTGTTTTTTAGCTGAAGGTGTTGATTGATAGCCTTAGAGTTCTCCTAGTTAAGCGTCGGTGTTTTGTTTTGTTTTTTTTGTGTTTCCTAAGGACATGCAAATAATTTGTGTTGAGGGTGTTGATGTTCTATGGATTCATATCACTTGCGATGCTTAAAGCTTAGTTACTTAGGTTGTTTTGTTATATATGATGTGTTTTTGTTATGTTTTTAGAGGAAACCAGGTTTCAAATGCTAAACTGATTGGGATACTTACCTAGGAACCTACGACCCGTAGGTACTACTATTGGGCGTAGGTGCCAATGTAGGTGTCAGAAATTGGAAGTCCAGAGGATCCGAAGTGCAGAAAAGAAGACTCTGTAACTTAAGTAGGGCACCTACGGTTTGTAGGTGCCAAATACAGTCCATAGGTGACATAGTAGGTTGAAGAGGGGAAATTCTAGAGAGTTTAGAAGATGTTGTAGGAGAGATAGGCACCTACATGGGACCATCTATGGTCCATAGGTTCCACCTATTGCCCGTAGGTGGGACCGACCTCAGCTTTCCTTTTTTATTTGCGGTTTGATTTTTAGGGTTTCCTTGTATTCTATAAATATCCTTTTGACACTTTCTAGTTAGTTTACGTATTCTATATACTTACAAACCTATATTTGATTCTAGGATTCGAATTTGATCTTGGGATTACTTTGTTCTTGATTTTGGTTGATAATTCAATTACATACTTTGGGTTTTATTCATTGGTTATTGTGATATTATTTGAATGTATTCAATCATAAATTACATTGTTTCTTTCATTATAATGAGCAGCTAAAGCCCTTAGCTAGGGTTTTGGGAACCCTAGCAGATTAACAAAGAAGGACAAGTGCTAAGTTATTTAGAATCAATATTCTTGCATGTATTGTGGTTACCTTTAGTTAATATATTTCTTAGCGGTTGCAAACATTAAGATCACGCCTAATATATCACTACTTACTTCACAAGAAGAGTAGGGATTAGGAAAAGATAATTGCAATAGTAATTTAAAGATTAATTATCAATCTAGGCTAATCAGTATCATCTGTTTAAGATAGTTATCTTTCATCTAATAACTTAAGACTCAAAAGTTAATGGTTAACTGAGATATAGGATACCGGTTATTAATGCAACATCCTAAGACTCAAACGGTAAAGGGTGAAATCTATAAATGAGTCCACAAGACAATTGGTGGTGCATAACTTATCAAATTCTACATGCAAGATATTGAGTTGCTTCAACAAACCACGATAAACCTACTGAGTTGAGAAGCTAGGGGAACACAATCCTAGTATTTATTTCTAACTGATAACAACGAAAGTTTAGTTCTATTACTTACTCGAGATTACTACTACAAAACCCCCCATTTACTTTTTGTACGACCCGTTGAATCCAAAAAATGAGAGATATAATTCCACGTATTTCCTATGGGTTCAACCCCAACCTAGTTGGCTTACTTTACTTGACAGCGACCACTTTATCTTTAATTGGAAGTATAGTTTGGGTACTAATCAGGTTGCTTTATTATGGATAGTTGTTTCATGATTAGGAGTATTGATTAGCGACCCTGATTATGGTAGGCACTAGTTTCTACTATGATTATGAGCCCTTAGGCTGCTAGTTTGCTGATTTAGGTTGTACCAAGAGTTGACCTTATTTATATAGATGTATACTTGTCAATATGTAGACATGGCATTACCGTATATCGCTTGCTCACTTTAGTTATTCAGGTTGTATATTTATTTCTTGACCTTGTATACTTTTATATATTCTATTTCAGCTTATTATTCGTATATTGGATAGTGGTATACAACATAGTGTTAAGGTTTCTGAGTATGGCTATAATAGGATAGGTCATCCTTAATACATCCTTAGCCTTATTATGTTAGTTTCTTGATTATGTATAGGATAGATTATGTTAGTTTCTTGATTATTTATAGGATAGATTATGTTGGTTTCTTGATTATGTATAGGATAGATTATGTTAGTTTCTTTATTATGCATAGGATAGATTATCCCTATTATTTCACTAGTTTTATTATGCATATTGCTATTTATATTTACATGATCTTTAGAGCTTTGTTGGTAGTTGACTAATGAGTACTATGTGTTGGTATTTATACTACACTTTGGCAAACTATGGATCATAGTATGGGTTATCATTATTGTTGTACATGTCATGCAGAGCAGCTATGAGTCAGAGATATAGGGTAAGCTTCTGGCATTCAGACTATTACTTTTCTCCTTCTTATGAACTAGATTAGTCTCTATATTATATTCAGAGATAGGTTGTATCAGTATATTTATTTGTACTTATCTTTGTAATCTTATTATATTAAAAGCTCTTGTACTGATTCCACCATGATTTGGAACTGCCTTATGTATTTTACTTTTTCTACTATATTTATTTGGCATTCTCCTCTATTTATCTTGGTAGTCCGTTGCAATTAGTTCTAGACTACTAATTGGCTTGCATACTAGTGGGTTATGGTAGGTGCCATCATGACCTGAGAAATTGGGTTGTATTAAATTGGTATCAGACTTAGGTTTATCGGTGTGTTGTTATAAGAGCTAAGTGTCTGGTAGAGTTCTACGGATCGGTGCAGAGGTATTTATAATCTATTTTTATGAGATTATAGGGCATTCTTAGGAAATTCATTTCTTAACTCCTGGTCATGTTTTTGTATTGCTATGAGCCTCAAGTATGTTCTTTGACTCTATTTTATCCTAGATGAATGATGTGAGTTTATTAATAGTTATGGATGAGACATCGACACATATTTTTAGAGCTTTGTTATAGTATTAGAATAGGGAGTCAGAGATGTATGTCAGCATTATTCATAGGATTTAGGGCTTGCCCAGGCTCTGGTAGAGTTTGCATCTGCTTTAGCTTTTTAAGATTCGGCATTGAAGATCCCAAGTCTCTTTATGGATACCTCATATCCAGGGATGATATCCAATTTATTTAGTAGTTCAATAGCCAGAGTTGGGTTTGTTGGTGTTCATCAAGGCTTCTTATTTATTTCAGAGTATGAGATTAGGTTTCTTGAGTGATCCAGGCATATTCCTATGCTATATTTTTCTAAGTAGGACATAGTGTGTAGATTTATTAGAGAATTAGCATTGCCACTCTATTTGGCATTGAAGCACTTGGTAGTAGTTGGGGTTTTCTTCTATCAGGTTGTTGATAATATAAGAACTACAAACAGAGCATGTATTAATACTTATGAAGGTGGTGATAAGAAGTCATGTCATCAGTACAGTGTTATTATGATTCCATTTAGGAGTGAGGATCCTCCCATTCAATATTACTTTCAGCCTATCGGTTCCATGCAGGTAGTGCTTCAGACTATGGATGGCTCTCAGGTTAGTCATGGCGATCGTAGCAGATAAAGTTCTCACAAACCTTATGAAGTGTTTGGTATGGGTCTTCAGGCCATGGTGGTCATTTTGGATCAGAGTGTGTAGAACCTTGGAGTATTCCAAGTGCTTGTTTTGGTTGTGGTGAGATATGAAATTGGTCTAAAGAGTGTCCTAAAGCAAGTTGGTTGTTCACAAAGAGTTAACATATGTTTCTCACCAGCCTAGAATTCTTGAGATATGTTATGATTATGGTAAGGATGGTTATTTTAGTAGAGAGTGCCCTCGACATCAGTTGGTCAGCTAGTTGGAGTCAATGCATGTTTTTTGCTAGGTTAGAGCCTCAAGGGTTTGTTATGACTGCAAAAAGATTGGTAACTAATCCAGAGAATGTCTCCATCTGAATCAGGTGTTCAATCAAGTAATATTCCTTACTTGAAGGAATGATGGTTATTCAAAAATTGAGCTGAAATTAAAATAAAGTAATCCATTAAGAGCTTCTGTCTATTTTCCTCTTTTTGTTTACTTCCACATAGTATGTTTATATTTTAGCTTTTGTCTGGCTATACCAGTGCTGATAGACTTATGTTTGGGATTATTGGTCATTCATATCAATATCATAGTGTTGTGGCACCCTCAGTTAGAGATAGTGCTCTTAGCGCCTCAGTTAATGATTTAGTTAGTCAGTCTGAATTGGGACACGTTCAGATTTGTTCCCTCTCGGGCATGTCAGATATATGAATTTTGATTTTACTATGATTGGTGAGCTTTTAATTTCAACCTGTACTATTTATTTATGTGTATTAGGGTTTTCATACACATATATGATTATATGCCTTGGTAGGTTTATATCGGTTGGTGTGAACCTTGATATAGAGTTTATGATTATATGACTACCCTATAAATAACTTCTTTTAGTAGTGGATGGAGTAGATTTGTATTGATATTTCCTCCTTGTAGCTGTAGTATTTGGGTTTTAGTCCTATTTACCTTGGCATATTCTCTTTATTGTGGCCCTGGAGTGGTACTTGCTATTGATTTTCCTTTTGGGTACCACCTATTCCTTTATATTTATGTTTATATTATTGTAATTATTGGATATAATTGATTCTATATTGGTAGATAGCTAGACTATTAGCACCAAGTTAGAATTTTTCTCCTTTCTTGCGGTTCTTATTTGTTGGCTTGGGCAGCTAGCTTGGTGTAATGATTTCTCTCCTATAGTGAGATGAGTTATTTTTTCCCTATTTTGTTGGTTATGCTAGACCGATTATTGAATGAATTATGGTATTAATGGTAAGTTGACTTTCTATAGTTCTATTATAGTTCTAGAGTTAGCAATTTGCTTATATTTCCCTTCTTGAGTTTGAGATTCTAAGACTTTCCTCCTAGATTGTAGAGATTTTTTCATTGTCTATCCCTCTCTCTATATTGCCCATTTTCTAGGCTGATTAGTTTGGGGTCTATTATTCCAATTGGAGTTCATCATTTGATAATAGTTTTGATGTTGATGTCAAGAAGTTTTAGATTTGTCTTTCTGGTTTGTTGGGTTTGTCCCTTTCTGGAAGCTTGTTCTTGGTATTGTTGTGTAGTAGGATACTCTATTCTTTTAGTGATGTAGTTCTTTTCTAAGTGGAGTTTAAGAGTTGGAGATCGGAGATCTTTTTTGTGACCGCTTCTTAAGTTGGCAAATTGGAAATTCTTTATCTTGAGTTGCTTGGTTCCTCTTTTGGTAGTGGTCCTGACCTTGGCTTTGGTGTCGATATTGGTACTTTTTCCTCGATGAGGTAATTCATGGGTTGATTAATTTATGATTGTCCTACTTAGGTGGATTCAGAAAATACTTATTTTGGAATTTGTTCGGTCTAATAAGACTTGGTGGAGTGCTTCGACTTGGTATTATATGCCTATGAGTTTTCTTTGCTGAGATGGGGTATTGGATTTATTAGTTTCCAACTAAGGTTGTATTTTGAGTTTCTAGAGCTTTTTCTACTACTAGCGTGATTTGCAGCCTTGGTGAGTTCTCGAGTATGTTTTGGTAGTTCATCCTCTCCAGAAAATATGAAATTAATTTCTTGTGTTTTCAGCTAGCAATTTATCCTCTATGGTGAATTTGTTGTTCAACTATATTTCAGTTTCTATTCTAGTATGATTTTGTAATGATATGTCTGGTTCGAATAGTATAGTCGATTTGAGTATTTGGCCTTAGTTTAGGCTTGTTGGCTAAATTTTGGATTTGATGCCTAGGAATAGAGACTTGGAAGTTATTATAGATATAGATTATGAATGCTTACCCATCTTCAGGTTTGGTTTAGGTAGTTGAGATCAAGCGGTTTAGCCTTGTGTTGAGATTTTAGCTTGGGTTGTAGTGCTTGAGTGCGGCCTTTGTTTTTCAGATTTATCTCAGTTAGGATTTCATCTATAAGCTGGATGATCCTACTCCGTCGTTACCTATTTGGTTTTCTTAAGTTTGGATGAATTATGGTTGATAGGTGTTCAGGTAATAGTCCATGGACACGGTATTGGTTCCTTCAACTTTGAATTTGGTTTTTTAGTTTTCATAGAGATTTTTGGATTATCTACTCAGTAGGAGTAGTATGCTTGAGTTTGATTCATCTTGGTTTTATTCTCGATTGATGGGACATCCTGGAGTGGATCATTCAGCAATGAGTAGTTGTGCTTCAAACACCTAGATTTTAGTTTCGACTATCATCCAGACTAGTTATAGCATTGACATAGATTTCATACCTTGCTTAGCTCAATTTGTGTGCCTAGGTAGTTCCTTATAGGCTTATTCTCATGTTTACCATATGGATTTTCAAGAGATCAACTTTAGTTTTTCGAGCTTTTTGTGATGAGATTGTGTGAGTATCTGCTTGGTTTAGAGTGGCAAGTTTGGAAAACCAAAATAATGCTATATATGGATTTGGCATTGGTTGCATGAATCGTGCCTTGGTTTTCCTTTGGCTTGGATAAGTTTTCATTTGATTATGCTAGTACCACTGTGGCATCAGTGTATCCCACTTAGATTTTTACGTGCATCAGCCTTCCTGGTTCAGTTGAAGGCCAATTAGCAGTTAAGGTTGAGTTTTGGTTATTTGAGAAATGAAGTAAGGGAGTTGGTAAAAAGGGGATTCCGGTGGCAAGATTCCTTAGAAGTATTTTCATTTCTTGGATGTTATCTAGGGAGTCATGCTCAAAGCATGCTGGCCCATTCAAAGGATGTTCTCTGTTTGTTCTTAACTTTTGACCACACAGTCTATGTCGTTTGAGGGACCTCATGAAGGGTTCAGTTATGATTCTATTTATGGGCTTCATAGGCCCATTCTTGACCCAAAATTCGACTTGGCCCTTAGTATGGCCATATGGATCTCATTTGACTCTTAATGATGTGTAGAATATGATTCTTACAGTGTAGAGGCATTTTGAGATCAGGGAGTGAAGGTGGATGATTTGAGCATGATTTATGGATTTGCAGTTCAATATAGAGGTTGGCTTTTGTCTACTCTTCTTCACGAGATGGTCTATTTTATATATTGCATGGGAAATGAGAATGTTAAGTTTGATTGTGGGTACAAAACTATGACTTAGTCTAAAATATTAAAATTTGGGGATTAGATGGGTGAATCATCCATTAAGATGAAATTCATATGATATTTCTAGGACCCTATTATCCTAGGTTGCTAGCATATTAGGTATAGTAGAGACCAATGAACCTTTTGTATGATGTTTAATGCAAGACTTGGTAGATTGTGATGATTTCCCATATTATGTGAGTATCATTATGTTGAATATGTACTTATTATTGGGCCTAGGGTCGCGTTATGATGTTGATTGGATCCCGAGAAATGGTTCATCTTATAAAGGATGTGGCTGTACTTGTAGATATTTTTTATGCTTATGGTTGCATTGCTTGGACATTGGTGATGGCATTCATAGATTCAGTACATTCATGATCACTAAAAATGGTAAATGATATGATTTCAACTAAAATATGGTTTTAGTACCAATTTTCCTAAAAGGGGATTAAATCTGACTTTTCACCCTAAAAATGGATTTCTTCATAACACGAGTCATACTATATTAATGGATGACATATGGGCCTTTGAGAATGAAAATGATGTTTTAAAGATTTGACCAAGACAGATTCTGGTCCATGATTTTGTTACTACTATTTACTTCGATCACGAGAGATTCTTGACCCCTTTCTACACCTTTAGGATGATTTACTCCTAGACTTTACCCAAGGCAATGGATTTACGGACTTATAGTCTTTTAGCCATGATTTGACTTTGTGCATTTACATTATATATATACACACATCTCTCCGGTACTTGATGGAGAAGGTTAATGATATTGATCATGATGATGATTGGAAATCCTGGATTGGGACAAGTCGGTGTATGTGGGTACCCCCAAACTCTGTAGGAACCCTTTCATCTGTGAGCCATCATGTCAGAGAAGGGAGGTTGCCGTAGGTCCTCTCTTTGCAAGTCGTCGAGTTAGAGAAGGTATATACATCGGGTTACTTTTATGGTATTTGGATCAGTTATGATATTATGGATTATATCTTGGCATTCAATCCTGAATGTGAATTGCCTATCACTAGTATGCGCTTATACCTATCAGCCTTATTGGGGGTTGCATAGGTATAGGTGATGAGTATGGCTTGTCGTGTGTTATATATTGATTGGACGTTTTGATCCTATGATGGTGGGGATTTTTGAAAGGCTTAGTTGGGTTTTATTTTTCTGAATTATTCAGTTACTCTATTGTTGTTGTTATTGACATAATTTTTATCACTATTGTGGCTAGTCTATGATAGATTGGTTAATGATTCCGTATTGAGATTTGAGGTATGTTTCATATTCCTTATTTTATGGTTTCTTTATTATAGATAATTGTGTCATGATTATGTGTATGGGTTATTACCCTTATTATGGTTGCACTAGTTCCTACTATGATTATGAGGCCTTAGTTTGCTAGTCTGATGATTTAGGTTGTACCTAGAGTTGACCTTATTTATATAGATGTATATCTATCTATATGCAGCTATGGTATTACCGTATATCCCTTCTTTCATTTATTCAAGTTTTATATTCATTCCTTGACGTAGTATACTATTATTTATCCTCCTTCCACTCGTTATTCACATATTGGGCAGTGGTTTACGATATAGTGTTGAGGTTACTGAGCATGGATGTAGTAAGATAGTTCATCCTTAATACCTTATTAGCTTTATTATGTTAGTTTTTTTATTATGTATAGGATAAGTTATCCCTATTATTTCACCAGTTTTATTATGTATTTTGCTGTATATTTGGATGTAGTTTACATTCCTTCTTTCCTGCTATTTATATTTGCATGGTCTTTGGAGCTCAGTCGGCAGTTTTCTGCTGAGTACCATATGTTGGTACTCAACTGCACTTTTGTAGCCTGTAGATCATAGTATGGGTTATTGCCATTGTTGTGCTCATTGTGTGGAGCAGCTGTGGTTCAGAGATGTAGGGTGAGCTCCTGGGGTTCAGAATATTACTTTCCTCCTTCTTATGTACTAGGCTAGTCCCTATGTTGTATTTAGAGATGGGTTGTATCATTATATTCATTTATACTTCTCTTTTTAATCTTATTATATTAGAAGCTCTTATACTGATTCCACTAAGTTTTTGGACTACCTTGTGTATTTTACTATTTTTACTATATCTATTCTACATTCTCCTTGATTTTTATTGGTAGTCTGTTGCTAGTAGTTCCATACTGTGGGTTGGCTTTCCTACTGGTGGGTTGTGGTAGGCGCCATCATGATATGAGAAATTGGGTCGTGATAGCAAAACATTTGTTAGGTCTTTCTTTAGATGATTTTTATGAAATTGAGGACTAGTCTAGCCTTAGATGATTTTTTAGGGTATCCAAGTCAAAGAAAATTCAATATTAATATGAGCATTGGTAAAAATGTTCAAATTTATTTTTAATACATGACGAGTTTAGAAACGTGTAGCAACTTTTGGCACATAAAATAAAGATATAGAACACCTGTAACACCTCGCAAAATCGTCCATGCATTAGCTCGTGGTAAGATGCTCTTAGAGTTAAATGACTAGAATAGTGTCAAAGAGATTTGGCTTCCAAAATGAGTAAAGTTTAAACCATATATAATTTCCCTAATTTTGATTTTTTATCATGTGGGAAATTGAATGTGCTTTCCATCGATATAAAATTTGCCCAAATCCGATATCCAGACAAGAAGTTATGGCTAATTTAAGTCCTAATCATAAAACACCGTCATTTTGGTGCTTGACTCATCGCGGAGTGGGCCTATTTAGCAATTGTAAAATTCCAATAGTATAACGCGATTGTGGCGCATCACGCTGAAGCTCTAGGTCCCAACCAGTGGGACAATGCGATGGCTCCGTATTGCGGTGACCTTAAAAATCCCATTTGTCAATTTTGAGTGAGCCACCGTGATCGTGGCGCGTCGCGGTGGTCCATAAAATTGGGCTCCCAGTTATATTTTTATTCGATCTCATTAAGGGTATATTGGGTATTTTTCACCCCTTTTTCAGCTTAAACACGAGAAGTATAGCTTAGACCTCTCGGACATACCCGCGCTGTGAAAAATGTGGGAGGAATCATCCAAGGAGATATCAGTTTGGCGCTATGGTGTGTTATTCGTGTGGCCATCTAGGCCATATCTATAGAGAATATCTGGCATCAAAGGGTAATGTTGGTGAAACCAAGTCACAGGCTAATTCTTCTGCACCACCACCATCTCAGAAGGGTGCCACTTTGGGATATCATAAGTTGAAGGTTAGGGAGTCAGATATTCCCAAAATAGCTTTCCGAACCAGATACGGTCATTATTAATTCTTAGTCATGTCCTTCGGGTTGACTAACTCCCCTACAGCCTTCATGGATCTTATGAACAGGGTGTTTTGTCAGTTTTTAGATCTGTTTGTTATAGTTTTCATTGATGATATTCTGATTTATTCCAAGAGTGAGGAGGACCAGGACAATCACCTCCAAATCATCCTTCAGACTCTCAAAGATCATGAGTTGTATGCAAAATTTCCAATTGCGAATTTTGGCTTAATGATATTACTTTCTTGGGGCATATCGTATCTAGTGACCGGATTAAGGTTGATTCCCAGAAGATTGAGGCAGTGAGAAAATCGCCCAGACCCACGACTCTAATCGATATTCAGAGCTTCTTGGGTTTGGCAGGTTATTACAGAAGATTTGTAGATAGTTTTTCTTCCATAGCTGCACCATTTACTAAGTTGACTCAGAAAAAGGTGAAGTTCGTGTGGTCTGACTCCTGTGAGAATAGTTTTGAGAAGTTAAAAGATAGGTTAACAACTGCTCCTATTTTGACTATTTCGGAAGGTACAAAAGGGTTTGTTGTCTACTGTTATGCGTTCTGTGTGGGACTTGGGTGTATACTTATGCAGCATGATAAGGTGGTGGCCTATGTATCTAGGCAGTTGAAGGTGCATGACCAAAATTACCCCATCCATGACTTGGATTTAGCGGCTGTGGTGTTTGCGCTTAAAATCTGGCGGCATTATCTTTATGGAGTGCATGTTGATGTTTTCGCTGACCATAAGAGTTTACAGTATGTTTTCTCACTAAAAGAATTGAACTTCAGGCAACGGCGCTGGATGGAATTGCTAAAGGATTATGACATGAGCCTGCACTATTATCCGGGCAAGGAAAATATGGTAGCCGACGCCCTTAGCAGGTTGTCTATGGGCAGTATTTCTTATGTTGAAGTAGGAAAAAGAGAGATGGTAAAGGATATTCACCGACTAGCAAATCTTAGAGTGCAACTCTTAGATTTTGAAGATGGAAGGGTAGTTGTTCACGAGATAGATAAATCATCCCTTTGTGCAAAAGTTAAAAAGATGCAGATCGAAAGTCCCATCTTGACACAGATCAAGAAAAATGTGGGTCAACAGAAGGTGATGTCCTTTGAAATTGGTGGTGATGGTATTTTGAGATATCAGGGTTGATTATGTAAACCAGATGTAGATGGTCTGTGGAAGAAAATCCTTGACGAAGCCACACTTCGAGGTATGTTGTTCACCCAGGCTCTACCAAGATGTATCATGATCTGAAAACCATTTATTGGTGGAATAATATAAAGCGCGATGTGGATAACTATGTCGCCAAGTGTTTGAACTATCAACAAGTTAAGGTAGAACATATGAGGCCTAGTGGTACTTCCCAAGAGATTTCCTTGCCCTATGAAAAGGGGAAATGATCAATATGGATTTCATTACGAAACTTCTGAGGTCCAAAAACCAGTATGATTTTATTTGGGTGATTGTTGGCAGGCTGACCAAGTCAACACATTTTTTGCCTGTGAGGACCAACTATTCGAGAGATGATTATGCCAAGCTTTACATTTAGGAGATAGTCCGTTTGTATGGGGAACCTGTATCTATCATATCTGACAGAGGTACGCAATTCTCTTCACAGTTTTAGAGGTCTTTTCGGAGGGGTTTAGGTACCAAAGTTAACCTAAGTACTGCTTTCTATCCTCAGACTGATGGGAAAACTGAGTGCACCATTCAGACCCTTGAGGATATGTTGAGGGCTTGTGTAATTGACTTCAAAGGTAGCTGGGTAGATCACTTTTTGTTAATAGAGTTCTCTTATAATAACAGCTACCATGCCAGTATTAAGATGTCTCCGTTTGAAGCTTTGTATGGGAGAAGATATAGATCACCAGTAGGGTGGTATGAAGTGGGTGAGACTCAGTTGTTCGAGCTTAATCTTATTCATCAGGCAATGGAGGATGTGAAAATTATTAGAGAATGACTTAAAACAACCCAGAGTAGACAAAAATCCTACGCCGATGTTAGGAGAAGGGACTTAGAGTTTGAGGTTGGTAATTGGGTGTTCCTCAAAGTCTCCCCTATGAAGGGAGTTATGCGATTCAGGAAGAAAGGTAAGCTAAGTCCTTGCTATATAGGGCCATACCAGATTTTGAGAAGGATAGGTGGAGTTGTGTATGAGTTAGACTTGCCTGCAAGTTTGGGTTCTGTTTATTCAGTATTTCACATATCCATGTTGAAGAAATGTATTGGAGACCAGTCATTAGCGTTTTCTGTAGAGGAGGTCAAAGTGACAGACTCCTTATCCAATGAAGAAGAGCCCTTGGCAGTTTTGGATCACCAAGTTTGGAAACTGAGGAGCAAAGAAATAGCCTTGGTCAAAGTGTTGTGGAAAAATCAGAAAGTTGAAGAATCAACTTAGGAGTCATAAAATGACATGAGAGATAGATACCCAAACTTATTTAATCCGGTGAATGAGGAAATGGAAGGTACAATCCTTATCTTATTCTTTTATGGCCTTAGTGTACCTTAAATCATGCTTTTCTGTGTTCCGTGTTATCATTCGGGGACGAATGATCCCAAGGGGGTAATGTAACACCCCAAAAAATCGTCCATGCGTTAACTTGTGGTAAGATGCTCGTAGAGTTAAATGAACAGAATAGTGTCAAAGAGACTTAGTCTCATTTTTTTCTTCCAAAAAGAGTAAAGTTTAAACCATATATAATTTCCCTACTTTTGATTTTTTATCATGTGGAAAATTGAATGAGCTTTCCTTCGATATAAGATTCGCCCAAATCCGTACCCGGACAAGAAGTTATGTTTAATTTAAGTCCAAACCGTAAAACACCGTCATTTTGGTGCTTCGCGCGTCGCAGAGTTGGCCTAGTTAGCAATTGTCAAATTCCAATAGCATAACACAATTGTGGCACTTCGTGCTGAAGTTCCAGGTCCCAACTAGTGGGACAACACAATGGCTCCGCATCACGGTGACCTTAAAAATCCAATTCGTCAATTTCCAGTGGGCCACCGCAATCGCGGCGCATCGCGGTGGTCCATAAAATTGGGCTCCCAGTTATATTTTTATTCTGTCTTATTAAGGGTATATTGGGTATTTATCACCCCCCGCCCTTATTAGCTTAAACATGGGATTTTACTCCCAAATGACCTTATTATTAATATTTTTATCAGAAACTGTCAAGAACACTCCTTAGGGTTTCAAACAAGAAAACTCAAACAACTCAAGATTCAACCGTGGGTTTTAGAAATTGATTGAAGATTTGGAATCCCCAAGCCATGGACATTAAGATTCATCCTTTAATTTCCTAAATAGTGGTACGTGGGGTTTATCCTAAAAACTACATGGGCTTATCAACACTAGAACATGATTTAAAAATTATCAAGCATGAATTTTAAAGGGGTTTTGGAACTTATGATTTAAATTTCGTATCTTGGGTATGTTGATGATATTATTATTTTGGTCTTTAGGCCTTTCCCCCTTAAATAGATTTATACTAATATGAATATGTATGATGTTGTAGATTTGATTGAGAGCATTATTATTGAAACCCCTCTCTTTGATGATTTAGAGTTGATGAACTTGTTGGAAATGATTTGAGATGCTTGTTTAATGTTTTGAAGGGGATCTTTTCAATATTTAAGTATTTAACACAATTTTTATGATGATAAGAGAGAGTTTCTTGTTATGATTTTGTCTTTGTCTTAAAAAGAAAGAATTGCATATGATTGATATCTTTGACATGACCACCTTATGTATATGAAATGGTGAAAAAGAGAGTTTCTTGCATATGTTTACATGAGCTTTAAGAAAGAGTTTCTTGAAATGATTTATTGATATGGTGGTCCCAGATTCACATTTTGAAACAGAGATTATTATATTCTTATAATGGCTCAGAGATGTGACTTGTAAGTCAATGATATGATGATACCATATAAATGTATTCCATAACAGAGTTAGAGTTTTTAGAGTATGTTTTCAGAGAATGCATGTCTTAAAGAGATAAAAATGGGCATAAAGAGAGTTAGGTGGTTACCTAAAGAGGACTAGAGTTGAAGTAACTCTTAGCCTAAAACCGTGATTTGCCGATCTGGGTATATTATTTTTACACTGGCAACGGCCGTGTGGCGTAGCAGAGTCAGGGACTCCAACCCTTGCAGCACACTTGGGTTGGAAGCTTCCCCACTGAGTCAATGGAGGATTCCATATGGACCGTGGAATTTCAGAGTTGGTGTGTATACCACCTAGCGCAGAAGTAAAACAAAGAATATCTCAGTGGTCAGATGATTTTTCCTTCAGAGTCTTTCATAAATGCCCTGAGATTTCTTACTATATGATATGTTTATGAACTATTTTTAAATTGCTCTCATATATGTTGAATATAAATTATTATTTTGGAATTGCTCTACGTACCAATACATGTGTATAGACTCCCTACCTCCCAGGTTCAGAGGCTCAGTCTAAGGGTCAAGCTAATCAATAGAGTATCCGAGAGAGAAGTGATCTGAGCAGTGGTGAGCCTTCTTTGTTCCAGAAGGCCTGTTATTTCAGATTATGTTATTTCGTTGTTTTGGTCTATTGGGGTCCTTGTCCCATCTTTCATATAGTTGTTATATTTTCATGTAGTAGAGATTTCCGAGACTGTTCTCGATGTTGTATAGTTCAGTTCGAATTTCATTCCTTATTGTTAAACTAAATCCAAAGTATGACCATGTTCACATATCAGATTATATTTCCGCATCTCCTTTTATTATGTGAATGGTGTGCATAATTACCAGATAAAGTAGGATGCCCGGGCCTTCATAGTTCGGGATGTCCATCATGGCCAGGCCCTAGTTTGGGTCGTGACAAACTTGGTATCAAAGCATAGTTTATGGTCCTAGGGTGTCTACGAAATTGCATCGAGTAGAATCTTATTTATAGGTGTGTAGCACGCCATACTTATAAGCAAGAGGCTACTAGGCGTTTAGGAATGTTTCCTCTTTTTGTAATTTAGTTCGTGGTTTGGAGTCTAATTTTTCCTCTAATCCGTGATCTCTTGCATTTTAGAAAAACAATCACGCCTCCCCATCGTACTACGATCAAAATGCTCAGACAGATGAGGTCCTTCCCACTTATAGGATGAGAACCCAAAATAGAGTTCAGACTTTGAAGATTGATACTACTCTGGGAGTCCCACTTACTCAGACCAGCCCATCTAGGGCACCCAGAGCTCCCCGGATGGGGACTAACCATACTCAGCCTCATGAGAGAGAAGTATCTAATGCAGAATTCAAATAGTCCATTCACATGCTTGAAAAGTTGGTAGCCACACAAAATTAATGGTCAGGAGATATTGGGTCTGCATCTATAACATCTGAGGCTACAAGAGTGGGCCAGTTCTTGAGGTTGAACCCGCCTAAGTTTACTAGTACCAAGGTAGAAGAGGATCCATATGATTTTGTGGACGATATGGAGAAGATATTTAAGGTGATGGATGTAGATGAGGTAGAAGGGGTTGAATTAGCATCTTACCAGCTTAAGGATGTAGTGAACCAATGGTACAACGTGTGGGAAAATTCAAGGAGTGAGCATACTGAGCCCACAGTTTGCGACGATTTCGTGGAAGCCTTGCTTAATTAGTTCTTTCCTCTCGAGTTGAGGGAGGCCAAAGCCAAAGAGTTTATGAATCTAAAAAAGGGAAAGATGAGTGTCCAAGAGTACACTCTGAAGTTCAACCAACTAGCTTGTTATGCTCTAGAGATGACTAGTAACATGAGAGCCCGAATGAGGAAATTTTCATCCGGCCTTTCAGATAACTTAGTACTTGAATGTCAGGGAGCAATGTTGAATCGAGACATGGATTTTGCCAGACTGTCAGTCAACATATAGCAAGTTGAGGAAAAGATAAAAATATCACTGAATCTAGAGAGAAGAACAGACAAGCAAAGAGATCTAAAATAGCAGACCAGAGCTCCAGTCAAAAGCAGAGTGGGAATTAGGGTAACAAGTGATAGAAAAAGAAGAATTGGGGTAATACATAGTCTGCAGCCAGTGCCCCGGTGACCAGAACACCAGCCAGATAGCGCAATTAAGATTTTCAGTACACGCAGGGGCCAAGGATACAGGGTTTACAGTCTCAAGGAAGTATAGCTTAGACCTCTCGAACATACCCGTGCTGTGAGAAATACTGAAGGAATCATCTAGGGAGATGTCAGTTTGGTGCTATGGTGTGTTATTCGTGCGGTCAATCAGTCCATATCCAGAGAGAATGTCCAGCAGCAAAGGGTAATATTGGTGGAGCCAAATCACAGGATAATTCTTCTGAACCACCACCGCCTCAGAAGGGTGCCACTTCAGCCACCAAAAATGGCCATAACCGGTTGTATGCCTTAACCAAATGCCAAAAGACAGAGGACTCACCGGATATAGTTACTGGTATATTGTACATCTTTTGCTGTTATGTATATGTGTTACTTGATCCCGGGTCTACCCTGTTATTTGTGACCCCTTATGTGGCTGTTGGTTTTGGGTTTGAACCCAATGTAATTGATGAGCCTTTTTATGTTTTCACTTCAGTGGGGGATTCTGTAGTGGCTAGGAGGGTGTATAGAAATTGTGTGGTAACTGTTTGTGGCTGGGATACAGTGGAAGACCTCATAATCCTAGACATGCTTGATTTTGATACTATCCTAGGGATGGACTGGCTTTATTCGTGCTATGCCACATTAAATTGTAGAACCCAAAGAGTCACCTTTTCTTTTCCAAATGAACCAGTGATAGAATGGGAGGGGCATTTTTTAGCGCCTAAAAGGAACTTTATATCTTATCTCAGATCTCGTAAACTTATTTCCAAAGGTTATTTGTTCTATCTTATTTGGGTTAAATATTTTAATACCGAAAGTCCTTCCTTTCCTCTGTCTCGATAGTAAATGAGTTCCCAAAAGTCTTTCCAGATGATCTCTTGAGAATACTCCCTGATAGGGAGATAGATTTTAGCATTGATTTATTGTCAGATACCCATCCTATCTCTATTCCACCATATAGAATGGCTCCAATAGAGTTGAAAAAGTTGAAAGAGCAGCTAGCAGATCTTCTAGATAAAGGTTTTATCTGTCCTAGTATTTCTCCCTGGGGTGCACATGTACTCTTCGTGTGAAAGAAAGATGGTTTCCTTCATATGTGCATAGATTACCGTTAGTTGAATAAGGTCACAATTAAAAATAAATATCGTCTTCCTAGGATTGATGATCTTTTTTACCAACTTCAGGATGCTAAATGCTTTTCAAAGATAGACCTTCATTTGGGATATCATCAGTTGAAGGTTAGGGAGTCAAATATTCCCAAAATAGCTTTTCAAACCAAATATGGTCATTATGAATTCTTAGTTATGTCCTTTGGGTTGACTAACGCCCCTATAGCCTTCGTGGATCTTATGAACAGGGTATTTCATCAGTTTCTAGATCTTCTTATAATATTTTTCATTGATGATATTCTAATTTATTCCAAGAGTGAGGAAGACCATTCCAATCACCTCTGAATCATCCTTCAGATTCTCAAATATCTTGAGTTGTATGCGAAATTTTCCAAGTGCAAATTCTAGCTTAATATTATTTCTTTATTGGGGCATATCATGTCTAGTGACGGGATTAAGGTTGATCCCCAAAGGATTGAGGCAGTGAAAAAATGGCCTAGACCAACAACTCCAACCAATATTCAGAGCTTCTTGGATTTGGCAGGGTATTACAGAAGATTTATAGAGAGTTTTTCTTCCGTAGTTGCATTATTTACTAATTTGACTCAAAAAAGGTGAAGTTTGTGTGGTCTGACTTCTGTGAGAATAGTTTTGAGAAGTTAAAAAATAGATTAAAAACTGCTCCTATTTTGACCCTTCCAAAAGGTACAGAAAAGTTTGTTGTGTACTGTGATGTATCCTGTGTGGGACTTAGGTGTGTATTTATGCCACACGGTAAGGTGGTGGCTTATGCATCTAGGCAGTTGAAGGTGCATGAGCAAAATTACCCCACCCATGACTTGGAGTTAGCAGCTGTGGTGTTTGCGCTTAAAATCTGGCGGCATTATCTTTATGGGGTGCATGTTGATGTTTTCACTGACCATAAGAGTTTACAGTATGTTTTCTCGTAAAAAAAATTAAACCTCAGGTAATGGCGCTGGATGGAACTGCTAAAGGATTATGACATAATCCTGCACTATCATCTGGGCAAGGCAAATATGGTAGCCAACACCATTAGCAGGTTTTCTATGGGCAGTCTTTCTCATGTTGAAGAAGTGAAAAGAGAGATGGTGAAAGACATTCACCAACTAGCAAATCGGAGTACGACTCTTAGATTCCAAAGATGAAGGGGTAGTTGTTCACAAGATAGCTAAACCATCCCTTTGTGCGAAGGTTAAAGAGAAGCAGATCAAAGATCCCATATTGATGCAGATCAAGAAATATGTGGGTCAACAGAAGGTGATGTCCTTTGAAATTGGTGGTGATGGTATTTTGAGATATTAGGGTAGATTATGTGTGCCAGATGTAGATGTTCTGTGGAAGAGAATCCTTGATGAAGCTCACACTTTGAGGTATGTTGTTCACCCAGGCTCTACCAAGATGTATCATGATTTGAAAACCATTTATTGGTGGAATAATATGAAGTGCGATATGGTTAACTATGTCATCAAGTGTTTGAACAGTCAACAAGTTAAGGTAGAACATATGAGGCTTGGTAGTACTTCCTAAGAGATTGCCTTGCCCTTATGGAAAGGGGAAATGATCAATATGGATTTCATTACGGGACTTCTGAGGTCCCGAAACCAGTATGATTCTATTTGGGTGATTGTTGACAGGCTGACCAAGTCAGCTCATTTTCTGCCTGTAAGGACCATCTATTCGGGAGATAATTATTCCATGCTTTACATTGAGGAGATAGTCTATTTGCATGGGGCACCTGTATCCATTATATCTAACAGAGGAATGCAATTTTCTTCACAGTTTTGGAGATCTTTTCAGAGAGGTTTAGGTACCCAAGTGAACTTGAGTACTGCATTCCACCCTCAGACTGATGGGAAAGCTAAACATACTATTTAGACCCATGAGGATATGTTGCGGTCTTGTGTAATTGACTTCAAAGGTAGCTGGGTAGATCAATTGTCGTTGATAGAGTTCTCTTATAATAACAGCTACCATTTCAGTATTAAGATGGCTTCGTTTGAAGCTTTGTATGGGAGAAAATATAGATCACCGGTAGGGTGGTATGAAGTAGGTGAGACTCAGTTATTCGGGCCTGATCTTATTCATCAGGAAATAGAGGACGTGAAAATTATTAAAGAATGACTTAAACTAGCCCAGAGTAGAAAAAAATCCTACGCCGATGTTAGGAGAAGAGACTTAGAGTTTGAGGTTGGTAATTGGGTGTTCCTCAAAGTCTCCCCTATGAAGGGAGTTATGCGATTCGGGAAGAAAGGTAAGCGGACTCCTCACTATATAGGGCCATACCATATTTTGAGAAGGATAGGTAGAGTTGCATACGATTTAGATTTGCCTGCAAGTTTGGGTTCTGTTCAGTTGGTACTTCACATATCCATGTTAAAGAAATGTATTGGAGACCATTCATTAGTGTTGCCTGTAGAGGAGGTCAAAGTGACAGACTCCTTATCCTATGAATAAGAGCTGGTGGCAGTCTTGGATCGCCAAGTTTAGAAATTGAGGAGGAAATAAATAGCGTCAAAAAGTTGAAGAAGCAACTTAGGAGTCAAAAAATAACATGAGAGATAGATACCCAGACTTATTTAATTTGGTGAATGACGAAATGGAACGTACAATCCTTGTCTAATTATTTTATAGCCTTAGTGTACCATAAATCCTGCTTGTCTGTGTTTCGTGTCATCATTCAGGGACGAATGATCCCAAGGGGGGATAATGTAACACCCCACAAAATCGTCCATGCGTTAGCTCATGGTAAGATGCTCTTAGAGTTAAATGACTAGAATAGTGTCAAAGAGACTTAGTCTCATTTTTGGCTTCCAAAATGAGTAAAGTTTAAACCATATATAATTTCCCTAATTTTGACATTTTATCATGTGGAAAATTGAATGAGTTTTTCGTCGATATAAGATTCTCCCAAATTCGATACCCGGGCAAGAAGTTATGGCTAATTTAAGTCATAATCATAAAACACCGTCATTTTGGTGCTAGGCATGTCGCGAGTGGGCCTATTTAGCAATTGTCAAATTCCAATAGCATAGCACAATTGTGAAACATCACACTGAAGTTCCACGTCCTAACCAGTGGGACAACACGATGGCTCCCTATCACGGTGATCTTAAAAATCCCATTCGTCAATTTTTAGTGAGCCACCATGATCATGGCGCGTTGCGGTGGTCCAAAAAATTGGGCTCCCAGTTATATTTTTATTCCATCTCATTAAGGGTATTAGGTATTTTCACCCCACCCCCCCATATCAGCTTAAACACGGGATTTTAATGCCAAATGACCACATTATTAATATTTTCATCAGAAACCATCAAAAACACTCCTTAGGATTTGAAACAAGAAAACTCAAACAACTCAAGATTCAACCGTGGGTTTTAGAAATTGATTGAAGATTTAGAATCCCTAGAGCATTAAGAGTCATCCTTTAATTTCCTAAATAGAGATACGTGGGATTTATCCTAAAAAATACATGGGCTTATCAACACTAGAACATGATTTAAATATTATCAAGCATGAATTTTAAAGAGGTTTTGGAACTTATGATTTAAATTTCACATCTTGGGTGTGTTTAGGATATTATTGTTTTGGTCTTTAGGCCTTTACCCCTAAAATAGATTTATACTTATATGAATATGTATGATGTTGAAGATTGGATTGAGAGCATTATATTGAAACACCTCTCTTTGATGATTTAGAGTTGATGAACTTGTTGGGAATGATTTGAGATGCTTGTTTAATGTTTTGAAGAGGATCTTTTTAATATTTAAGTATTTAACATGATTTTTATGATGATGAGAGGGAGTTTCTTCTTATGATTTCATCCTTGTCTTAAAAAGAAAGAATTGCATATGATTGATATCTTTGACATGACCACCTTATGTATTTGAAATGGTGAAAAGAGAGTTTCTTGCATATGTTTACATGAGCTTTAAGAAAGAGTTTCTTGAAATGATTTATTGATATGGTGGTCCTAGTTTTACGTTTTGAAACAGAGATTGTTATATGCTAATAATGGCTCAGAGATGTGACTTTCAAGTCAATGGTATGACGATACCATATAAATATATGTCATAACAGAGCCAGAGTTTTCAGAGTATGTTTTCAGAGAATGCATGTCTTAATGAGTTAAAAATAGGCATAAAGAGAGTTAGGTGGTTGCCTGAAGAGGTCTATAGTTGAAGTAAATCTTAGGCTAAAATCGTGATTTACCGATCTGGGTATATTATTTTTATGCTGGCGACGGCTGTGTGGCGTAGCACATTCAGAGACTCCAACCCTTACAGCATACTTGGGTTGGAAGATTCCCCGCCACATAAATGGAGGATTCCATATAGCCCATGGAATTTCAGAGTTGTAGGGTATACCACCTAGCGCAAAAGTAAAACAAAGAATGTCTCAGAGTTCAGATGATTTTTCCTTCAGAGTCTTTCAGAAATGCCCATGAGATTTCTTACTATATGATATGTTTATGAACTATTTTTAAATTTATCTCATATATATTGAATATAAATTATTATTTTGGATTAGCCCTGTGTACCAGTACATCTGTATTGACCCCTACCTCCCAGGTTTGAAGGCTCAGTCTAATGGTTCGGCTAATCAGTAGAGTATCCCAGAGAAAAGTGATCTGTGCAGTGGTGAGCCTTCTTTGTTCTAGAAGGCCTGCTATTTTAGATTACGTTATTTTGTTGTTTTGGTCTACTGGGGGCCTTTTTTCATCTTTCAGATAGTTGTCAGATTTTCATGTAGTAGAGATTTCGCAGACTGTTCTAGATGTTGTATAGTTGGGTTCGAATTTCATTCCTTATTGTTAAACTAAATCCAGAGTATGACCATGTTTCTATATCAGATTATATTTCCACATCTCCTTTTATTATGTGAATATTATACATGATTACCAGATAGAGTAAGACACCCGAGACTTCATGGTTCGGGATGTCCGTCATAGCCAGGCCCTAGTTCGGGTCGTGACAACACCTCTTATTGAGTTTACCATGAGAGAGTTGGTTTGTGATGTAGCATTTTGAGGAATGAATTATAAAATAGGCATAACTGGGCCGAGGCCCCGAGACTCCACCTCAGAATCATTGCAGCAAAAAAAAGGAACCATTATAGTGAGAAAGTACCATTGTTGCGGTAGCCTATAAGAGACTTAAACCGTTGTTCTGCAGTGGTAACTAACCTCTATAATAGTAACACAGTGTTTTTATAGTTCTTAAACTAGAAATATGCTATTCTCCTTAAGTTAAAAAACAACAAACCAAGGCACTAGAAGGGTGATTTTTCACAAGATTTTAGAAGATTTCATCTTTGAAGGTAAGTTTCTTAAATTTTTAATTTGAATTACTTACAATCCCTGAAAATCATTAGAAACTTTTTCATGACGAAAATTGAGGTTTAGCTCTAATTCATGAATTTGATGTAGTTTGGTGGAAACGAGTATGAAATCAGTCTATAATGATTATAAGGTTGTAGAAAACATAAATGGGAGTAGATTCAAAGTTGTTCATGCTAAATAAAGTAGAGTTTATGAGTTTTAAGGAATTGGAAACCCTAAAATGAGGAATTAGGGTAATTTTATGGTCAAAATTGATAGTAATGAATCCCTAGTGGTTAAAAAGGGATGAGTTGATTGAAATGAGTCTCTAATCTCATTATTATAGATCAAGAACAAGGTTAAAGTGAAAGCAAAGGCAAGCTTATCACATAAAGATGATTTAAGAAGTAATCAAGATGGGTTATAACTTGTTCTAGTAATTGGACTTGCTTGACTATGCTATATGTGAATCAAGTAATTGTGATTGCTTTTGATCACTATTTTGATTATTGAACGGACTTGTATATTCATAAATGTTGTTAATGATCTTAAGATTTGACACCTTGTATCTTGCGTGTATATGTTATACTTATATGAGACTTGATATGGCCTTGTGGTGTAGGTAATGAACTAGATTTATTATGTGAGTATTGATAGTTCAAATGAGTTTATAGATATTTCCCGTACGTGTTAATGTGACGCGACCAAGTTAATATTGTTACAACTTTTTTACTTGGAATTGTAAGCTGGTTTTTGAATCCAAAGTTTAAAGTGACCAAGTGTATATAAGTTTTAAGTTAGATTAATAGGATTAAGAATAGAAAATACCATAAAATATTGAGGTGCCATCTTGACTTAATTAAGCTAGTTGGTGAGTCACCTACTTAAGCTATAAGAACCAACTTAATGGACCCAAGGATATGGATTAAATTTGGGAATATATTAATGAACTCACTTGGGTCCAAACTAAGTAAAAGAGACAGAAAATGGATAAAGGGCCCAACAATCAAATCTGTCATGGCTCAATTTAACTGAGCCCAACAAAGCAGTAAGCAAGTGGGTGCTCACCTATTTTGACCTATTGAGCATCTTGAACTCCTTAAGTGCATCACCTACTTCGACCAGTTTAACCAATTTGAGGTCCAAAATACAGCCAAAGAGAGAGGCAAAATAGAGCCTTAATAAGGCCAAGTTTCTGGTCATTCCTTCATTTCTAAGTCACAAAAAAGGATCATATTTCATAAGTTCTCTCTACCTTTCTCTATAATAGCAAGAAGCTCTTTCTATCTTTCTCTATAACAATAAAAAGCAACCCTATTTTTCCTTCCAGGGTTCTTGAAGAAACCCTCACCTTTGCAAGCCAATGTAAGTGAAAACACTTATGGTTTAGCTTAATTGTCCCATGGAATATTAGGAAAACATGTTATTTATGCTTAATTATAAATACAGGGCAGAATTTAAAACAAGCTAACTGCTCACTTTTCTTTATTATTAGGAGACTTCTCTTTTCTTATTTGGTTTAAAGTATGAAGAAATTTCAAGTTCTAAAAGAGTTCAATTCAAAAGGAAAAGTTACAAAAAATTAAAGGTGACTTCTCCATTTCTTCCTTCTTGTGTATGAGTTTGGGCAAAGAATTATGGATTTGTTGTTATTAAGAACTTAAGGGATGTTGAGTTTAATATTTTGTTTGTACGATAAAGGAAATTTAGGGTTATTTTATGGACTATTTTATGTGTATATGTTGGACCGGGTTGATCTTAGTAAAAGGTGTGAGTAGTTTGTATTGAAATATAGAAGGGTGTAGTGGTATGCCACTGAACTAAATAGTGTATATGTTTACTGCCCAATCTATATTGTATACTATGTTGGGGGTGTAATGAAGACAAAATTGTTTTGGGGAATCTTATAAGAATATCTATGGTATGTGAATTTATTGGAGGAGAAAAGGGTTAAAATAACACCCTTGATTTGATAAATTATGGGCTTACTGACCCACTAATGTTTTGGTAAAGTTAAGTAGCTCAAATGTGTTGGTAGTTAATAATCTAGGTTTACCATATAATTTATTATAGATAAGTAATCCGAAAGGCAGGACGTTAATTTGGGTTAATATTGGAGTTATACAACAAGGTATGTAAGGTTATTCTATTTCGTGTTCTTTGCCATGAAATCCAACATTTGTGTTACAAAGTAAACTTCTAAAGTTTTCCTATAGAAATTGATACATAGTGGTAGAGCATGATCTCCCATGTAACTAACGACATTATCCATACTCTGTAATATGTTAAAATACCTCACTACATGCCTATTATAAAGTTTGTATCTTTACTTTCGCTAGAAAGTATCAGGAGTTCTCCTTTAAGTCAAATAAGACCCATGTGTTATTTTCAACTCCTAAATATTTCATTTGTCTACAAACAACTCCCTACCTCATTATTATTGCATTAAGTTTTTATTCATATGTCTCTTACTGGTAAATTATTATTCCAAAATACAATAATGTTATGATAACTAACAATCTAAAAGGCTAAATAAACTTAGTAACACAAATTTTGTTATGTATGGGTCACAACTCAGGGGCATAATCCTAGCATGGATCGATATTAATCCCTTTATATATGGGTGGCAGTTCAGAGTCAAAAGCTATCATGGGCCAATCCCAATTTTCTTATATATGAGTGATAGATCACGGGCGTAAGCCTAGCATGGACCGATCCTAATTTGTGTATTTACCATTGATCAGCTGGTTATTTGTACCATATGATTTACAAAGATTATAAATTAGCAAAGGTAAAATGAATAAAAGAATGTGATGTACATGATATAATGGTGGTCTATTACCACTATAAAAAACACTTGTACCTAATTTCCTTTCAGCTCTTGTACTATGTCTAATTACTTCTACCCTTGCATAATCAGTACATATTTTCATGATGACATCCCTTACGAGGGACTTGCATTTTATGATGCAGGTGTAAGTGTTTTATCTAATATACCTCCCTAATAGGATCATAGGATATTCAACGTCTATGGTGAGCTCCAGGTTGATTTAGGGATTTTTGAGTCTATTATGTATGTTTTGGTACTGTCCAGTAGTTAAGAGTAAGGTATAGGTTTGTCCCGACATTAACTAAGTCTACATATCTTTTAGAGTCTTTGTAGACCCATGTAAAGTTAAGCATGATAGTGTCTTCTCTTTTAGATATTGTGGCTCCAACGGCCAAGTCGTGTATGCATAGTTTTGGGCTTGTTGTTTATTCTCATTCACGCATTATATCAATATATGCCAGAACTTTGGTTATCATAGTTACAAGCACAAGAAGGATAAGTTTATAGGTTGGTGCTCTCGGGTATTTATGGCTATAGGTATCTGTACTCCCTAATGGGATTTGAGGCATGACAAATATATGGTGATGATAATGTTATTGAGATCATGATGTTCATGAGAATATTATACTAAAACTATAATGTTCATGATATTGTTGATAATATTGTTGATGATATACAAGTCATGATGTTATTGATGATATTGATGGATTGAGAAGAAAAAGAGATGATCCATACATCTTACCTTAATAAATTTATCCATATTCAATGAATGTTTGGTTATAATCACAGGTTTTTATGATCCAACTTATTGTTAAATTGGCTAAGTGTAAATTTACCTAATTATAAGTTTGTATTTTTTATAAAGTGAAGTTTTAGAATTGTCTTGTTGTATTGACTATGAGTTCTATAATGATCTCTTTACATTTATTTGGTTTACTTATTTGTACAATATTGGGTTGAGTCGACCTAAGATACCCATCAGTACTTGCTGATGTCCTGATGTCATCCGTGCTCTTCTTTTGGTGAATAACTGATGGGCTCTAAGAGTCTACAATACTATATGAGGTAGTCTGCATGTTCATTTTCATTACGAGAATAGACAAGAATACCATCAATGAAGACGATGACTAACATGTCCAAGTACTGTTTGAACACTCTGTTCATCAAGTCTATGAAAGATGCTTGAGCATTGGTAAGACCAAAAGACATGACTAGGAATTTAAAATGACCATACCAAGTTCTGAAAGCTATTTTTGGAATGTCACATTCTCGGACTTTGAGATGATGATAGCCGGATCTGAGGTCTATCTTAGAGAAATAATTGGCACCCTGAAGTTGGTCGAACAAGTCATTGATTCTAGGGAGTAGATATTTATTCTTGATTGTGACTTTGTTCAACTAATAGTAATATATGCACATTCTGAGAGAACCATCTTTCTTACGCACGAAAAGGACTAGAGTGTCCCATGAGGAAATATTGGGCCTAATGAATCCCTTATCTAAGAGGTCTTTTAACTATTCTTTTTATTCTTTAAGTTTGGCTGGAGCAATTCGATATGGCAGAATAGAGATAGCCCGAGTATCTACAAGAAGGTCTATTCCGAAGTCAATTTCCCTTTCGGGAGGAACTCCGGGAGGGTCTTCAGGGAACACATCAGGAAATTCCCTTACTACAGGCATTGACTCAAGATTGGGAGTTTCAGAACTAGAGTCTTTGAAAGGAATAAGATGTTAAACACACCCCTTGGATATCATTTTGCTTACTCTAAGGTACGAAACAAGATGACCCCTAAGCATTGTAGTACTACCCCTCTATTCAAGGACTAGTTCATTTGGAAACTGAAAGTGAAAGATTCTTTTTCTACAATAAACTGACGCATAGCATGAATGGAGCCCATCTATGCCGAGAATGATGTCAAAATCCACCATCTCTAGTTATACAAGGTCTACTGATATAAATTTCTGATACACTATAACCGAGCAGTTCCTTTATACCCTCTAGGATATGATAGACTTACCCACTGGGGTAGATAATGAGAAAGGATCTGTTAAGGTTTTAGGACTGACTCCGAAGTTGATAGCTACATAAAGGGTTACAAAAGAAAGAGAATCTCCGGGATCTATCAACGCATAAACATGTAAATGAAAGAACTTATACATACCGGTAAGCACATCAGGAGAACTTTCCTGATCTTGTCAGGACTGAAGTGCATTGGTAGTGGTGCCCTGCTGAGTTGGCGACCTGCTGGTGCTGATGACAAATGAGACTGGCCTTAATGGGACACATACCTACCATTCTGAGCTACCACTCGACAGTCCCAAATCCTATGGCCTGGCTTGCCACACCCAAAAAACACATCTCTGCTAGCCCTGTATTCTTTCTGATGGTTTCTACAAAATTTCTGGCAAAAGGGATTCGTATGACCACTATTTATGCTGCCCTAGGACTTAGAGCCCGGTGCCTTATCCCGATTATCATTTTTGAACTTGGGCACTGGTGCACAAGCCGAAGACAGAGCTGGAACTAAAGATTTCTGGTGAAATTGAGGACGGTTACCATTCTCTAACTTCGGCTGATTAAAGTTAAAGCTACCTGTTCTATCCTTCTTGTTTGCTCTCTCTCTTCTTAGTTTTTTCCTTCTCAATCTACTGTGCATGGACCATCAACCTAGACAAGTCCATCTCCTTAATCAACATTGCGGTCCTACACTCCTGACCACACTATCAGATACACCAAACACGAACTTTCTAATCCTAGACCTATTATCAGCCACTACGTGAGGAGCATACCTGGTTAGCTGTGTAAACTTAAGAGAATACTCTTTCATACTCATGTTTCCCTATTTCAAATTAATGAACTCTAACACCTTATCTTCCCTCAGCTCCAAAGGGAAGAATCTATCTAAGAAGACTATAGCAAACTCCTCCCATTCTATAGGCCCTGTATCTGCACCTCTATCCCCTTTCCACTACTTAAACTAGGTGTGATCTACATACTGTGACTGGTAAGTAGCTAATTCAGCATTCTCACTAGAAGCCACAACCATAATGTCTGTTACCTTCTGAACCATATCAAGGAACTCCTGCAGATCCTCCTCAGACTTAGATCCCAAAAATAGAGAAGGGTTCATTCGAGTGAAGTCTCGAATCCTAGTTGTGGTAATATTAGCCACTGAAACGGCTATGACAGCTGTTGGTTGATTATTCTGGGTTGCTACTAAGAGTGCAAAAGTAGTGAAGGCAACTCTGAATTTGACATGAGAGACATGCTCGTTCAGGGGATCTTTCTGAACAGGTGTAGATGAGGGCTGATTCTCGGTTCTTCTTTCGTTAGTCTTTCTAGGAGGCATGTTCTATAAACAAAAGGAAGATTGAATTATAAAGAGAGTTTAAGTTGAGCTCATGCTCACTCGCACAACATGAATACTAAAATAAGGGAAGCTTTTCCTAAAACGTCTTGTAGCCTATTATCCATAAGTGTGATGCGCTTTACATCAATGCACTAGACTCTACTCAACACGAATTTCAGACTCCCTATAATACCAAACTCCTTAATAACACAACAACACAAACACCAAAATCAGTCCACTAGTTCAAGAACTATGGACCCTTTTGATGACCTCTCTCGGATTTGCAAGAAGAACAAGAAGGGAAGTGATATCAAGAGTAAAACACACTAAAATAGTAACAACACTTGATGAACAAGATGCAATAACAAAAACACATGGTTACAAGACAAGAACACAAACGGATTACACTACATATAGACAAACGATTATAAGAAAGTAAAGATAGATAGATAGAAAAAGGGATGGTATAATATTAACAACCCAAAAGCTTATTCCACTTTTGGACCTTTAATATCACACACAACCTAAACCTATCTCTTACGTGACCTCAAGGGAACCAAACTTCCCAAGCAATCTCTATTTCGAAGCAAATGATCAACACAAGGATTCTACCTTGTCCAAGGATTCCACCTTGCTAAAGAATCTCAAAGAGACTACAAAATATATTCTCCAAAAATCTCCCAAAAATGACCTAATATGGTTCTATTTATATCTAGGTTAACTTATTACAAATGACTAAAAAACCCTTGTAAAGGGCAGATGAGCAGTGAACGTGGATGAACAGTGAACAGTTTTGGAGCTTATGGGACTTGTTCTCTACACTTAAAAGCTTGTTCCTTAGATGGGAAGCCCCCAAAGCTCGAGTCTTGACTCATTGGAACCCGATCATGATCGTACCCATATCATCCTCCCCTTCTTAGAAAGGATTCATCCTCGAATCCGAACCTTACAAAGCAATAGAAAGGACAAGCAAACAAAAGTTACTCAAGGTATGAGGGTTAGGATTAGTGTAACCAATCATAGCATCTTGCCAAGGTGGCTCAAACTTCACATATACCCAAACATACCTCTTACCCACATACCCTACCAAGGGAGAATCAACTAGTTTATCCATATAAGTGTGAAAAGAAACAAGGAACAAGCGTCGCTTATCAAGTGGAAAACATAGACTCTTCTTGGAACAATAATTAGACTTGAAAGCTGAGTGAGGAAAGCCATACATTCCATGCACATTCAAGTCATTCCAAAAGACATCCTCATCACCACACTTTAAATATTCATTGGAATCAAATGGGTAGAGTATCCATGGGCACAGGTCGGGAATACACTTTCTTACCCCAATAATATTACAATAATGATCAAATGTCCCCTCTATACTATCATGGCCAATAACAAAAACAACTAGAGGGTCATCCTTAGTCATTCGGCCAACATGTTCAACATCATCATTTTCACACACAAGTTAGTCTTCATGACTTCTATAAGACAATGTACTACCACTTTCCACAATGGCTTCAACACTAGGTGAATCAACTAGTGTATCCATAATCTCAAGTTGTACATTATCATCACAAAATAAAGGCACATTCGGCTCACTTAAATACAAACTATAATTCACACTTAGTTGGTTACTATCCTCATTCACTACAGTGCAAAAGTTAGTTTGATTACCTTGTATCTCATGTGGAGCATGGTACGGGAATTTGATTAGGAAGGCTTGAATGCTCTATCAAGTTATCCAACTTCTTGCATAGAGAGCCTTCCATCCCTTCCAATCTTCCTTCCATTCTTTCCATTATTCACCTATCTATGGCATCAAGCCTTTCCATGAAGGCTTTAACCCAACTAGGCATTTCATCTTCATTCACCATTGTGCCCATCAAGAGCTACTAAGCAAATAACACGAAAACAACAAACACATTAAAGATTAGCAAAAATCAGTCCACAATTCATCATAAAATAGTCCACAATGCATCTCAAAATAGTCCACAATCCCTTACTTTCACACTTTGGATTTTTCACTCTATTGGCCTTACAAGTGTTGATAACTCGCTTATACTCCAATGAGGTTACTTGGTCCCAATTGTGGCTCGAGGTCGGAGTAGATTCTTGTTTGAAATGACTCAAATAAGTAATGTACGAACTTGAACCCAAAAAGATACTACGACTCAAAAATAAGAAAAGCACATAAAAACAGCGTTAATATGAAAAACGTACACAAAACTAACTTATAAGCTAGTAGGGTATTACTAGGTTGTCAATTAGTATCGAGCAAACAAACGAAACTAGGAAACAATAAAATGAAACTAAAAAATTTAAAATTTTAACTTAAAAATGTTGCGTGAAAAGTACTTTAGTGATGTGTCAGTCCACTATAGGCCTCGATTTTTATCAAAATTTTATTTCTCAATTTCAAGTCTTGATCAATATACAATTTGGAATTGGTGGATTTGGTTAATGGAGGGAAAAGTGGTCTTGGAGCCTTTTTGGTCAAATTTCAAAAGCAAAACTTAACTTCTTTGAACTTTCTCCTTGAAACAAGGTCCTCAAATCAAGGAAAAGTAGTTGAAAAGTCTTTGAAGTGATAGGGACAAGTCTTTCACTAACAACTACTATAAGCTTGTCTTTCACCTTTTTAGATCTAGTTTGCACTTTAAGGATTAACAAGATGATGAAAGGGTGAAGAACCTTAAGAACAAACAACAACTCCAAGAACAACAACAATTTGAGTTTTCAACTCCACTAAAACAAGACCATCAAATATCCAAGGTTTAGGTAACAACAACATCCAACTCGGCCACACCTTGTTCACATCAATAACTTCAATAAGTTCAAGTTCAATCTTAGATTTGGACACTATTTAGTGTTGATGACAAAGAAACCAACACTAGAAACACTATAAACAAACAAAAGACTATAATTTCTAGACACACAACAAATAAATCTTGGCCAAGATAACAACAACACAATTTTTGGCCAAGAACACAAAATGGACAGATTTGCACTTTTCTGGATTTTTTTCAGTTTTTAGTTTTTTTTTTCGTCCAAAAGAACCCAAGATTGGTAGTGTAGGAACACAACCATCCTTGATTTGATACCAAATTACACCAAAATCCCCAACAACACAACAACACAAACACCAAAATTAGTCCACTAGTTTAAGAACTATGGACCCTTTTGATGACCTCTCTCAGATTCGCAAGAAGAACAAGAAGGGAAATGATATCAAGAATAAAACACACTAAAACAGCAACAACACTTGATGAACAAGATGCAATAACAACAACACACGGTTACAAGACAAGGACACAAATGGATTACACTAGATATAGACAAACGATTACAAGAAAGTAAAGATAGATAGATAGATAGATAAAGGGATGGAATAATATTAACAACCCAAAAGCTTATTCCACTTTTGGAACTTTAATATCACACACAACCTAAACCTATCTCTTACGTGACCTCAAGGGAACCAGAATTCCCAAGCAATCTTCGTTTATAAGCAAATGATCAACACAAGGATTCCACCTAGTCCAAGGATTCCACCTTGCTAAAGACTCTCAAAGAGGCTACAAAATATATTCTCCAAAAATCTCCCAAAAATGATCCAATGAGGTTCTATTTATACCTAGGTTAACTTATTACAAATAACTCAAAAACTCTTGCAAAGGGCAGATGAACAGTGAACACGGATGAACAGTGAACAGTTTTGGAGCTTGTGGGACTTGTTCTCTACACTTCAAAGCTTATTCCTTGGATGGGAAGCCCCCCGAGCTTGAGTCTTGATACATTGGACCCCGATCATAATCGTACCCGTATCATCCTCCCCTTCTTAGAAAGGATTCATCCTCAAATTCGAACCTTACAAAGCAATAGAAAGGACAAGCAAACAAAAGTTCCTTAAGGTATGATGGTTAGGATTAGTGTAATTAATCATAGCATCTTGCCAAGGTGGCTTAAAATTCACGTATACCCAAACATCCCTCTTACCTGAATACCCTACCAAGGGAGAATCAACTAGTTTATCCACATAAGTGTGACAAGAAACAAGGAACAAGCATCGCTTATCAAGTGGAAAACTTAGACTCTTCTTGGAACAAAAATTATACTTGAAAGCCGAGAGAAGAAAGCCATATATTCCATGCACATTCAAATCATTCCAAAAGTCATCCTCATCACCACACTTCAAATGATTATCAAAATCAAATGGGTAGAGTGTGTATGGGCACGGGTTGGGAATACACTTCCTTACCCCAATACTACTACAATAATGATCAAATGTCCCCTCTATACTATCATGGTCAATAACAAAAACAACTAGAGGGTCATCCTTAGTCATTTGGCCAACATGTTCAACATCATCATTTTCACACACAAGTTGGTCTTCATGACTTCCATAAAACAATGTACTACCACTTTCCATAACGTCTTCAACACTAGGTGAATTAACTAGTATATCCACAATCTCAAGTTATACGTTATCATCACAAAATGAAGGCACATTCTGCTTACTTAAAGAAAAACTATCATTCACACTTAGTTGGCTATTATCCTCATTCACTAGAGTGCAAATTTTAAAAATCATCAAAGTTGAGAGGACAAAAATAAGACTAAGTCCCCAACACTTAGCCAAATTTGTAGGTTCTAAGCCTCTTGTACATGTACTATGAGCTAGACTAAACATAGAAAAGTATGGGGTATTACAATATCTCCCCTTAGGGAACATTCATTCTTGAATGAGACTGATTAAGCCAATAATATTGAGGGACTGATATTACATAACTAAAACATAATTACATGACTGAACTGATTCATAAATGAATAAAATTACATGAGACTGATTACATGGTTGGAAATAAGAATGGAATAGAGATAATCAAAGTAAAACTATTACCTTAAGATGAGTCTAAATTCATAGAGAAAATATGAGGGTACTTGATTCGCATATCTGCTTCTGCTTCCCAAGTGGCTCCCTCAACAGATAGGTTCTACCAAAAAACTTTAACTAGGGGAACTTTTTGGTTCCTTAATCTACAAGTTTGACGATCGAGGATTTCGACTGGAAACTCCTCATACGAGAGACTGTCCTATACATCTATGTTGTCTAAGGGAACTATAATATTTGGATCCCCAATACACTTCTTCAGTAAATAAACATGAAATACTGGGTGTACATAAGCCAAATCTGAAGGCAATTCAAGCTCATAATATAACTTTCCAAAGCGGCTTAAGATCCTATAAGGGCCAACACAACTGGGACTGAGCTTTTCTTTTTTGCTGAACCTCTTTACTCCCTTCATGGGTAAGATTCTCAAATATATAAAATCACCAATCTCAAATTCGAGACCATTTCTCCTCATATCTGCATAAAATTTTTGTTAGCTTTGGGCTATCTTAATCCTCTCTCTTATCAATTAGACTTTCTCCAATGCATCATATTCTAACTCAAGCCCTATCAAAGCAGTCTCTCCTATCTCAAACCAACTAATTGGAGATCTATGTCTCCTCTCATATAGAGCCTCAAGTGGAGCCATCTGGATACAGGAATAATAGTTGTTACTGTAGGCGAACTTAATCAATGGCAAGTGATCATCCCAACTACCCTTAAAGTCAATAAAACATGCTCTCAATATGTCATCTAAGGTCTGAATGGTCCTCTCTACCTGACCATCTATCTAAGGATGAAAGGTTGTACTAAGGTGAACTTGGGTACCAAGACCCTTCTGAAAAGCCTTCCAAAAATGAGAGGTAAACTGAGTACCTCTATCAGAAATGATGGACAATGAAACTCCATGCAACCTAACTAACTCTCTGATACAGAGCTTGGCATAGTCCTTGGCTGAATAAGAAATATGAACTGGCAAGAAATGGGCTGATTTGGTCATCTCGTCCATAATAACCTAAATCAAATCATGCTGATGATGAGTACGAGGACAACCTATCATAAAGTCTATGTTCACCTCTTCCCACTTCTAAGTGGGAATACTAAACTCCTGCATAGTGCCACTAGGCTTTTGTTGCTCAACCTTAACATGATGATAAACAGAGCACTTAGCTACAAACTTTGCAACATCTCTTTTTATACCTCTCCACCAATAGATTTCCCACAAATCATAGTACATCTTAGTAGCTCCTAGGTGAATGGAATAACGTGCATCATGCACTTTTACAAGAATTCTTTATCTCAAACCATCAACATATGGAACACACGGTCTCCCCTGATAATGCAACACACCATATGCCCCTTAGGAGGAAACCTCTACTTTCTGATCTCTGACTGACTCCTTTAACATAACGAGATTAGGATCCCTATCTTGCTTTTCTTTCACTTTAGCAACCAAAGAAGATTCTGAACTATTTTGAACACAAATATTACCCTCAACTGAATCAACCAACCAAATACCTAATCTAGAAAGATGATGAACCTCCTGAACCAACCTCTTCTTATCATTCTCAACATAAGCCACACTACCCACAGACAATCTACTAAGGGCATCTGCCACCATATTGGCCTTGCCTGAATGATACAAAACACTCATATCATAGTACTTCAACAACTCTAACCACCTTTTCTGATGGAGATTCAAATCTTTATATAAAAATACATACTACAAAATTTTGTGATCCATGAACAAATCAACATGCACCCCATACAGATAATGCCTCAAAATTTTCAAGGCAAAAACAATAGCTGCTAACTCAAAATCTTTGGTAGGATAATTCTTTTCATTAGGCTTAAGCTGTCTAGAGGCGTAGGCTATGAACTTACCTCTCTACATCAACACACAACTCTAGAAGAATCATAGTAAACAACAAACCCATCTGAACTATCGAGCAAAGTCAAAATTAGGGCTGAGGTGAGTCGAGTTTTCAACTCCTAAAAACTCTTCTCATAGGAATTTGAACACTGAAATTTGGCTTTTTTCTGAGTCAATCTAGACATGGATGATGCAATAGATGAAAATACTTAAACAAATCATCTCTAATAGGTATCCAAACCCAAGAAACTCCTAATGTCTGATGGAGAGATAGCTCTGGGCCAGTTTCTCACTACTTCAGTCTTTTGAGGGTCAACTCTAGTACCATCAATGAAAATAATAAGGCTAAGAAAAGCTACTGATCTTAGCCAAAATTGGGACTTACTGAATTTGGTGAATAATTGATGGGCTCTAAGAGTCTGCAATAACATTTTGAGGTGATCTGCATGATAATTTTTGTTACGAGAATAGACAAGAATATCATCAATAAAGACTATGAGAAACATGTCCAAGTACTGCTTGAACACTTTATTCATGAAGTCCTTAAAAGTTGTTGGAGCATTGGTAAGACCAAAAGAGATGACTAGGAATTTAAAGTGACATACTGAGTTTTGAAAGTTATTTTTAGAATGTCACATTCTCGGACTCTGAGATAATAATAGTCGTATCTGAGGTCTATCTTAAAGAAGTAACTGACACTCTGAAGTTGGTCGAACAAGTCATCGATTCTAGGGAATAGATATTTATTCTTGATTGTGACTTGGTTCAATTGACGATAATCGATGCACATTATAAGAGAACCATTTTTCTTACACACAAAAAGGACTGTAGTAACCCATGAGGAAATACTGTTCCTAATGAATCCCTTATCTAAGAGGTCTTTTAACTATTTTTTCAATTCTTAAAGTTTAGCTGGACGCATTTGGTATGGCAGAATAGAGATAGGCTATGTATCTGGAAGAAGGTTATAATGCCTCGAGTTTTCATGGAGTTTCCATGATGTAAACCTTTTATCTTTTCATGAAATCAGATCTAGCCTAAAGAAATTGTTACCCCTAAGTTGACTTGCTTATGATACAGTTTATTTCAGTTGTATATGATAGCTTATATCCTCATATTCCTCAGTTATTTTAGCCTAATTAACTATATTTGAGGACGAATGTTCCCAAGGGGGATATATTGTAATACCCCAAACTTTTCTAGCTCAAATTCAGTCCTAGAATGTTAAAGGATAGCTTCCAAAATGAATAATATTTATTCCATATGGAATTTTCAATATTTAGACTTTTCATTGTGAAGTAAATTGAATAAGCTTTCAATCGACACCAAATTCTCTCAAATTCGACACTCAGTGAAAGAGTTATGGCATTTTAAGTTGACAGTGTGTCACCTAGACTCTCAACACGTCGTGGAGCTAAGCGAATTGGTAGTTGTCAAATTCCAGTGAGACTCTATGATTCTACTATATCACAGAGGAGTGCCATTTTACATTTGTCAATTTTCAGTAAGCCTATGTAATACTGGCGCGTTACGCTAGTGGCCAAAATAGGAAAATGATAGGGCACCGTGATACCGCGATAGCTCCACATAACGGAGAAAGCCCAGTTCCCACTTGTTCTTTTCCAGTGAGCCACCACGATTGTGGCACGTCATCGTAGCCAGCCAAATTGGGATTTTTGCTGCATTTCTAGTATCTTTTAAAAGCTCAAGGGGGTGTTTTAGTCAATTCCCAAGCCCCCAAATCCATTCAAACACACTATTTAACCCTATTACAAGCCTTCTATGCTTATGCTCATCAAAATTTTTCTCAACCAAAACCCTAAGCTTCATCATTCAACTTCAAGAATCCCCAAGATTTCACTATTCTTTTCCCAAATTAATTCAAGATTCAAAGTTCCTAATTCAAGAACACCAAGAATCATTATTCAAGAGCACAAATAGAATCCCAAAAGTAAACTTGTTCATCTAGTTCATCATCCAAGGTATGTGGGGTTATGAACAAGGACGCTCCTTTTATCCTTGTGCCCAAAACTTATTTTAAATTACAAATTTATTTGATTTTATATGATTTTTCATGAAATTAAAGTTAGGGTTTATACCCATTGTTGTTGTTTACAAACTTGTGAGATTTCCATTGATTTAGAAGTTGAAATTACATGACTTTATTCATATTTCTATGCACTGTGTAGTAATTTCTAGATTTTTGATAAATTATAAGTGTTTACATCATCAAGCATGAATTTTTAGATGTTTTAACATAAGATTGATGCATAGGTCATCAAGACTCAATTTAAGATTGTTATTTAGAGATTATTTGTGCCATGAGCACCCTCAGATAAGATTATTCATAGATTTTGACAAAGATTGGACCTTTTGGTCCTAAGCTAAGATAAAGAATCCACATTGTTCATATAACTTGAGATTTAAATAAAAAAAAGCATAATTGGTTTTCTTGTAAACCCTTGTGCTATTTTTGAAGTGGATTTCTTATGATTTTGAGCATAAGAATGGGATAGTATTTAGTACCGAGTTGGGTATGATTCCAAGGTTTCATACTCCAAAACTACTTGCCATCATTGGATTAAGATTATTCCCACTTCTACGTGGATGACTAAGATTATGATCACTAAGATAGAAGTTCTATTCCAATGGCAAGGGTAGAACAACCCTACCTAACAGGGGCCAGATGTGGGACTCCATGGATGCTCACATGGTGTATGTCGGTTGGAAAAACCTCCCAATAGATGTCCTTCACTCTTCAACAGTCTATTGGCTTAAAGCTTTAAGATAAAAGTATATGCTTTGTAAGTTATGGCTTTACGATTCTTAAGCTCTAAGATAAAGTATTTTCTAGATTTTTAGAAAACTAAGTGTAAAGTCTCACTGTTTTACTCAGATTATGCTTTACAGAAAGATAAGGGTTATGGAATTCATCTTTCAGATTTCAGACTTATAAGTGAGTCATTTCTACACTTAGACAGTATGATTTAAAGACAGAGTAATAGCATATTTTTTAGAACTAAATATTATGGCTCACTAGATTAACAAGTATGATTTGTTTCTCATGATTATTACTTTTAGTATTTCAGATATTCCAGTTTATGTGAGTCATTTACATTTAGCATGCATTGTTTTATAAGTTATGATGATGAGATGATGTTTTACTTATGCATTTCATCCCCATATACTCAGTACATCCTTAAAGTACTAAACTCAGACAGTTGTAGATTCCAGCCAGCAAGATGATGAATCCTCCTACTTTGGGGACTTCAGTTAGATTTATTTATGTTCTTTAATTTCTTACTCATATGTATTGATTAGTGGTAGTTAGGTTCGCGTCCTATCTATCTATAGTCAGTATAGTAGAGGCTTCACAGATGTCAGTCAGAGTCAATTATGTATATTTTAGTTCCATCCTTCAGATTTATTGGAATGTAAAGTTGTATTCGTATTGTATTATCATATATTCCACTATTTTCATATTTTCGCACAGTAAACTCAGTATTTATTTCATATTATTCAGTTTCTTATGAGTTATGCTAGTAGAAGGGTTAGCTTGGGATCACTTGTGGTCCTAAGCACTGTGTGACATCTCGGGATAGATTTTTGGTGCATCACAAACTTGGTATCAGAGTACAAGGTTCAAGTGTCCTAGGGTGTCTATGAAGACGTGTCTAGTAGAGTCTTACGAAATAGTACCAAGATGTATATACTTTTCTTCGAGAGGCAACGAGGTATTTAAGAAAACTTTTCTTTCTTTCTTACTCTAGATCATGTAGTAAAGTTTTTTTTCTCAGAATCTTCTATCTATTCATGTGTTAACCTAAATTCCTTATCTATTTATTATTCTTGAGATAACATGATCAAAAAGTTCTAGTTCCTCTCCAAATAATGCTCCCAGATTTACTAGTAGAAGTTTTAAAAGTCACACAAAGGGCTTGAGAGAGTCTCCCTAGTGTGTTTGGTTCCTTGAGTTGAAAGTTTATTTTCTCATCCTTATGAGTTATTCAGTTGAGACTGAATTAGATATCCATTCAGGTTTCTCATTATTCCTACAGTACAGATAGTGCTCATAAGTGGAGATAGTATGAACCTAGATTGTTGAATAGAGTTTGCATTTGAGGGATATTATGAGCTTCAGTGTTATGATTTATGAATAATAGAACCTTATTATAGTTGGAAGTATGGGTATAGAAGAGCGGTGATGAGAAAAGTAATAGTGTCGATTGATAAAATATATAGAGATAAACTTGCATGTGTTAACGAGTTTTGTTAAAGTGATATATTTTTGTGTGTTATTTAGTGCAAGGAAGAAAAGGAGTTATTAGTTAAGGTGGATTGTTGTTCGCTTGAAGTACGGAAGAAGTTATTGATGGAAATTAGGGTGTTTGAAAGGTAAGGTATAGGATATTAATGAAGTGTTTGATGGTTTAGTATCATTAATTTAGGCTTCCCTTGAGATTAAAAAAAGGAGTTTAGTTGAAACTCATAGAGTTATGATAGTAGTTTAGGTGTATAGAAGGGTAAATAGTGATGATGGTTAGAAGGAGGATGTGTTAATGGATTGTAAATAAGATAGGTCATATGGTTATGATCAGTTATTGTTGTTATGAGATTTTAGTGGGCTAGTGTTTCTCAATGTTTTCTTTCAAAGCTTCCAAGTGAGAATTGTATGTGAGGTTGGGTTGTTGAATTATGTTTAGCACTAGTCATTAAGTTTGAACCGTTGATGGTCATCAAAGTGGATGTGATGATTGCTTGGTTAGTGATGCTAGTTATATAGAAATGGTCTCGTAGGCTTGAACAGTGCATGTAAGAATTTAAGTTTGTTGATTTGAAATTTACCATGATATTATGGGTATGATGTAAAGGGTGCCCAAGGTGATATGGGGTTGTACTATTTTCTAAGGTTATTACATATTGTGTGTGATTTGTAGTACCGTTGAGTTACTAAGAGGAAGGAAACTAGTTATATATACATATATATATATATAATGTTCTTAAGAGCTAAGTTAAGGAGTTATGGGTAGATGATATTGAGCCTTTTTGGTATGATTTTGATTCTCATAGTTTAGAAATAAAAGTTTAGATACATGATATTAGTAAGCTATGAAAATAGTAGTTTGTTTTATTAAAGGTTGATTATAATCGTGTTAAGTGTTAGGATCTAAGCTTGAATCCTTGAAGATTGAGCAAATAGAAATAAGAATTGAAAAAATAGATGGTGTGAACTCAAGATATGGTGATACCCATGAAGATTCTAAGTTAGTAAGTGCTCAAGATGTTATATGATAACTATTGATCTATACAAAGATAGAGTAGTATCTTTGATGGAGGTATTAGCATTGGGTGTTACACGTTAAGATACAGTCCTTCAGGGTAAGTTTAGTTTTATGTGTATTGAATATACCCTAGACTCAAGAGTAAAGTGATTGCAGTTTAGATTAAAGTTTATTTAGTGGTTCACAGACTTAGATTGATGGCTTAAATCCGAAGGAGGAGATGATAGAAAGAGTAACCAAGTTAGACTTCTGGATTCTAGTAAGTAATGCCAGTGTAGTATAGAAAGTCAATAAGAGAGGATGATGCTCGACCCATTCTTATCTCAGTACAAAGTTTTGTACTTTATCTATCCCATTATTTACTCATCCCTCACGTGTCAGTTCCCTGATCATAGCTCATGTTCATGTGTATAATAGAGGATCATCTACTCTCCCAGTTCCTAGTAAGAGGAGTTCCAGTTCATCCAGCAGTTGGAATCACATTTCGTAAGTTATGAACTCCAAATTTACGCCTTATAGTATGTTCAGTTTCAGTACTCATGCAACACTCTTAACGATCAGCAAATTCAAATTTATATAATGTACGTCCTCAGATTAGATCTCCCTAATAAATCCATATTGTGAATACTTTATTCCTCAGGCCTTAATAAAGTGTCAAGTTATTCTTAGTATCCCTTCATGTTTTGGGCCCTGGTATTCTAACTTTTCAGTGACTTCCCGTGGTTAAGATAATAATGATGAGCAATTGTGTGGAAGGGAGAAAGTAAATGTGTCATATTTGGGAAGATTATTGTAAGCTGCTTTTATGTAAGTCTATAAGTTTGAAAGAATTTCTAAGGTGAAGTTTATTTTCTTGTGTATGACTCTTGTCTTGTGAAGCACCCTGGATGCCACATAGTGCTTATAGCCCCGAAGGACCACAAGCTAACCCATGAGCTGGTACCTACTGTGAGCACAAAATAAATTAATAAAGACATGTGCAGAACTTAACTGAAAAATGCCATAAGGTTTTTACAACTGAAAATAAATACTGGATCATAGTTTTAGAATGTCTAAAACATACTATCAATACCGGTAAAACAAGTGATAATAACGACTGAAAATTGACTATCTGTCGGTACTATTCTGAAAGCCTCTAAATTGACTAATTGTGGAGTTGATGGGACAATTCACCAACTAACTCTAGATGACTACTGAAACAAAAATAAATGCTGAAATAAACATCATTGGTCCTTGGAGTATGAGGACTCACCACTGCTACTATTGCTGATGCATTGAAATTTCTAAGTACGGTCGGGAACCTGAGCGTCCGAAACTATGATGAGCTATCATAGCACAAGAAATGAGTATGCGGTTAGTACTTTGAATGTACTGGTATGCCAAATGAGGTTAGGCTAATATGTATGGACTGATGATCATGAATAACACATGACTGAATAAATAGCATGAGATGACTGATGCAATAGTATATGTGAAAGCTGTAAAATCTAAGGATGCATGACCAAGCATATAACATGATACTGAAATAATATGTAAACTAAAGTACTGAAATACTGGTACTGAATAACTGATAATTGTATGCTATGGTCAAGTAAACCTGAAACTGTACTCTGTTCTGAATACTGAACTGAGACTGTGGGAGCTAACTATAACCGACATTCCCCAATGTACTATTAGGTTCCAACCTATAACCCCAACTAGACAGGCGTCAGTACAGTGCCACGGGTACTAACAATGGCTATGTGGATCCACTAACTGATGTTTCGAAGGTCCAGGATGTCAAGCCTAAACTGATGAGTGACCCCTAAGAGGTAGTCAAGCCTAAACTGAAGGGTGACTTCTCATATCCTACGTTGGCTACGAAGTTCTAGAATACAGGAACTTCTAGTAACGCTCTGCCTAACTGACGGTAAAGTTGTCATCCCTGCATTTACTCAGTGCTAAATCCTACTCCCAACTAAAATACACTGAATACTGGTATGAACTAAGTTTAGCTGTTTATGGTGACTGACTGAACTAAAATTGCTCATAACTACCCTGAACCATTCTGTAGATACTAAAGACTATATAAGTAGCTAGATTTGGGTATTCAAAATCCCTAAAACTCGATAGTAATAATAACAAGACCATACTAAAACCTTAAGGACATGATAAGTAGTCATTATTCAACACACATTCCTTTGGGCATTTCATCAAACATTTGCAATTCATGGTTTAAACATGGGAATAGTTTTAAATATGTAGTAATATCATAATTTCGATACTAAATCATAATTTAAGGTACAAACCAATGAGTAAGCATCATTCAAATGTGTAGGGTTTAACTTCAACGACAAATTACGTGTAAACATAATATAAAATCAGAATTCATGGGAATTTATGGTTAAAATTCATGATAACATGTAAAAATCGTTCTTTAAAACTTGAAATTGGGTTCTTGGACTCCATGGATGTAAGTAACCCATGAATGAACATCTAACATACCTTAATTAAAGAATTCTTAAAGGTTATTAGTGGTTGTCTTAAAACTTGAGCTTGAATCTTTGAAGGGGCTAGGGTTTGTTCTTAAGAAAGAATTACTTTCTTGGGGAGAAATTATTAATAATGGGGCATATAATTCCCCTTTGGGGTTTTAATTTTGTGTTTTGGATGGATTTGGGTGAGGGGAAATACAAGACTACCCTTGGGAAAGTGAAATTCGTAATTGGAACACCAATTGGGCCTTCACTGTGATTTGCCAAGGCTGTCATCGCAATTAAACCGAGATGTGGTGAAATTATGATGCCTTGTTGGAATCTGACAATTGTCATTTTGAACTTCTCCGTGACGCCTCCATTACTATACTCACTGCGCGTGGTCCAATCATGGTGAGCTACTGTTTTGGTAATCTAAACATGGTCTAAACCTCATCTGAAAAATCTAAAATTTACTCGAGACATGCTACTCATATCCATGAACATGGATCTACTCAAAAACTTATATTTCGGGGTTGGGAAGGTTACTTTAAAAATCATTGAAGTTGAGAGGCCAAAAATAAGACTAACTCCCCAACACTTAGCTAAATTTTTAGGTTCTAAGCCTCTTGTACATGTACTATAAGATAGACTAAACTTAGAAAAGTACGACGTATTACATGATCATATGTCTTCTATGTTGGTTGATCCCTATTCTACATTTTCCTATGTGTCAATAAACTTTGCTTTAGGTTAGAATTTGGAATCTGAATTGCTTGCTACTCTAATGTATGTGTCTACAATAGTTAGGGTGTTTGTGTGTGTTGATCAAGTTTTTAGGGCTTGTTCTATGATATTGTTATGTACAAAACCTTGGCAGACTTAGTAATTTTAGTCATGGAGGAGTTTGATATCAATTTGGGGATGAGTTAGTTGTCTCCTTATCATTCCATGATTAGTTGTTATTTTAAAACCATTACTATAACGATGCCCCAAATGGAAAAGTTAAAGTAGTAGGGTACTCTTAAGATTGCTCGTGTGAGAATTGTATTAGCTATTTAGGTTTAGCAATATTAGTACAAAAGGGGTGTAGGGCATTTCTAGACCATCTCCGAGAAGATAAATCAGTAGTCCCTTCCATAGCTTCAGTTCCAATTTTTTGTGAATTCTTAGTCTTTCCTAATATCATTTTAGGTATACCTTCAAATAGTGAGGTTAATTTATGCATAGATTTAGAGCTCAGAACTTTATCCATATCCATGCTTTCTTATTATATGGAAGCAGCAGAGTTGAGGGAGTTGAAATCTTACTTACAAAAATTTCTAAAAAGGGTTTTACTCCTAAGTTTTTCTATTTCGGGTGATTCTATTTTGTTTGTAAAAAAGAGATGGCAATATAAGGATGTACATAGACTAATGCCAGATGAATATGGTAACTATTTGTCATAAATATCTCATGCCTTGGAAAGATGACCTATTTGAATAGTTGCAAGGAGTGACAGTATTATCACAAATTTATTTAAGGTCAAGTTATCATCAGCTTAAAATTAGCGCAGAGGACATACCAAAGACTGTGTTCTAAAATTGTTATGGGCATTACGAGTTCTATTCATGTCTTTTGGATTGACCAACGCCCTTGATGCTTCTATGAATTTGATGAATGGGGTCTTTAAGTCATTCTTGGATTCATTTGTTATCATTTTACTAATAACATATTGATTTACTCCAAGAGTGAAGAAGAGCATCAAGCTCATTTGCATACAGTATTGGGGTTTCTTAAGAAAAAGCAACTATATGGTAAACATTCCAAGTGTGAGGTCTACCTATTTTTATTGTCCTTGTTGGGGCACATGGTTTCTAAGTAAGAGCTTACGGTATACACATAGAAGGTTAAAGTTTCTAAGATTTGGGTTACACCGATGAATGTGATAGAAATTCATAGTTTTGTAGGTTGGCCAGTTATTATCATTGATTTGTTAAGGGTTTTATTATATTTCTTCGCATATACCCCACCTTACTCAAAATACGGATCCAATTGTGTGGATGAAAAGTGTGGGGAGAGCTTTCAAAAGCATAAAACTTTATTAATCATAGCCTAAATTCTAATATTGCCTATTGAAGATAAAGATTTCATTGTATATTATCATGCCTCATGGTTGGGTTTAGGTGTTGTTTTGATGCAAGATCAGAACGTGGTTGCTTATGATTTGAGGCAACTGAAGCCTTATGAGAAAACTTACCCCCCCCCCCCCCCCATGACTTGGAATTGATGGTTATGGTTTTTTCTTTGAAGATTTAGAGGCACTATCTTATAAGGTGAAGTGTTGACCAACTACCAAAGCTTGTAGCATATTTTCACCCAAAAAGAACTAAGCCTAAGGTAGAGAAGGTTGGTGGAGTTGATCAAGAATTATGATTTCTCCATTTTATATAACTTTGGTAAGGCTAATGTGGTGGTAGATGCATTGATCCATAAATTGATGAGCATGGAAATCTTAGCTTGACTGGAGGTGTAAAGGCACCCACTGGCAAGAGGGGTACAGTCTTTGGCTAGTGATTTTTTGAGGTTGTGGGAAACTAGCAAAGGAGGAATACTAGCACATGTGTAAGTCAGGTCCATATTGTTCGACCAAACCAAAAACAAGCAATTTGAAGAAAAAAAACTGAGAAACCTTAAAGAGAATTTGTTGCAAGGTGAGGTTAGAGAAGCCATCCTTGATGATGAAGGAGTGTTAAGGATTCGAGGGCACTTGATTGTACCATGGGTGGGCAACCTGATTTTGACTATCCTTGTAGAGGCCCATAACTCGAAGTACTCTATACATGCAGGGGCCACTAAGATGTATAGGGACCTAAGACAACATTATTCGTAAAAAAGAATAAAGCGGGACATTGTAGATTTTACGACCAAGTGTCAAATTATGAATAAATTAAGTATGAACATTGAAAATCTAGTGGTCTATTTCAAAGGATACCCATTCCAAAATTGAACTGGGAAAGGATAACCATGGCTTTTGTGATGGGTTTTCCTAAGACTTTGAGGAAGTACGAATCTTTATGGGTCATTGCTGATCATTGAGTAAGTTAGCTCACTTTATTTCGATGAGGGTAGATTACAATATGGTAAGTTGGCCAAATTTTATGTGACAGAGATAAAAATGCTTCATATGGTACCTATTTAGATTGTGTCAGACAAAGACACTTAGTTTACCTCCAACTTTAAGGAGAAATTCCAATCAGAGTTGTTTTTTAGACTGGACCTAAGTGACGAACAGTCAAAAAAAACTATTCAAGTTCTTGAGGAATACTTTAGGCATGTGTAATGGACCTCGGGGGTTAGCGGGAAAAATATCTACCTATATATGAATTTGCCTACATTAATAGATACAACTTTATCATTGACATGGATCATTTTAAAGCCTTTTATGGTAGAAGATGTAGGTGTCAAATCAGATAGTTTGATGTTTTTGAAGTAAGGCATTACGGAATTGATCAAAGATTCGATGGCAAGGTTAAGGTTTATACTGGAAAAACACATAGAATCTTAAAGATGACAAAAAGAATATGCAGACAATAAGGTGAAAAAAGTAAAACCCGAAAAAAAAAAAAAAAGAAATTACTCTTAAAAATGTCACCCATGAAGGGTTTGATGCATTTTGATAAGAAGGAAAAATTGAGTTCAAGGCACATCAAAACCTTTGAGGTTCTAAAAGGAGAGAGGTTATTGGCCTATATGCTAGCTTTACCTCCTAATATGTCTGGGGTTAACCTAGTATTTCACATGTCTTTGTAAATAAGTATCACGTAGATTATGATTACATTATTAGTTGGGATCCCCAGTTGTTTGATAAAGAGTTATCTTACAAAAAAAAAAACAATCTCTATATTGAATAAGGATGTGAAAAAGTTGATAACCATAGTCCCTTGTGTGAAGGTTTAGTGGAGGAACCATACTATTGAAGAGACAACTTGGAAGAGGAGGCAAACAGTCACAAGTTCTATTCGCACTTATTCATCGAAGCAGGTATTCTTTTTCCCTAGATTAGCTATGTCATTTTGGGTTAGTTAATATTTAACTATGAACAAGTGGTTAATTATTATCTAATTTAATGACCTAAATCATCATCACACTAAAATAGAAAGTAAAACTTTCTCCAAGTCTTCTCTTAGACAATTTTTAAGAAATTCTGGGCTAGCCTAGCCTTAGATTATTTTTCAGAAGGACCAAGTCTAAGAAAATATGGTACTAATATGAGTTTTGGTGGGTATGGTGGACACGATTTTTAGGTATATGACAATTTTATAAAGGCATAGCAACTTTCAATATGTAAAATAGAGTTATAGAACTCCAATTATAGAGTTTACTATGAGAGAATTAGTTTGTGATTTCATATTTCGAGGATATATTATAAAATTGGCATAACTAGAAAGAGGCCTCAAGATTCTACCTTGGGAAAACTGCGGTGATAAAGGAAACCACTGCAACGATATCACCGTAGCAAAAAAAGTACTATTATAGTGGTGCCTGTAAAATTTGTGAATCATTATAGTGGCAACGTAACCACTACATCGGTAACATATAGTATTTTTACAGCTTTTAAACCAAAAACACATTTTCATTTCTCACTTTTTGGAAAACAAACTCAAGCACTAAGAAAGACAATTTTCTACAAGATATTATAAGCTTTCATCTTTAGAGGTAAGTTTCTTACATTCTAAACTTAAATTATTTCAAAAAATCCCTAAAAATAATTATGAACTTGGTCGTGGTGGAAATTGGGGCTCTTCATGAATTTGATGTAGTTTGGTGGAGATGAGTATTAAATCAATAAATAATGATTTTAGGGTGTTAGAAAATACAAATGGCAGTAGACTCATAGTTTTTCAAGCTAAATAAAATAGCATTTATGAGGCATGAGGGATAGAAAACCATAAGATGATGAATTAGAGTGATTGTATGATTAAAATTGTTAGTTATTAATCTTTACTAGTTAAAAAAGGATGAACTAATTGAAATGGGTGTGCATTCTTATTGTAATACATCAAGAATAAGGTGAATAAGAAATAAAAGGTAAGTTCGTGGCCTAAAGGTTATTTTGAGAAAGGAATTATGGTTTATTGTAACAAATAAAATTAATTGACTTTGTGCTTATACGTGAGTTGAGTTATTGTGATTGCACTCAAGCATTACTTGTGATTATGGACTACATTTATGTATCCATGCTTGTTGTTGATGATGTTAAGATGATGGTGATTATGATGTTATTGATCTCATGAGGCTCATAAAGCTATTATATTGAAATCATGATGTTCATAATGTTGTTGATGATATTAATGATGATTAGTTAATGATGATAATGATGATACACAAATCATAGTGTTGTTGATGATGTTGATGAGATTGAGAAGAGAAATATATGATGCATACCGCTTGAATCCATACATTTATTCTTGTGTATTGAATATTTGGCTATAATCGAATGTTGTGATCCAATTTATTGTTGAAATTGGCTAAGTGTAAGCTTACCTAATTTTGAGTTTGTATTCTCTTCAATGCAAAGAGTTATATTTTTGTTGTTATCTTTATTATGATCTTTGTAATGATCTCTTTGCATTAATTTGGTTTACTTATTTGTATGGTATCGGTTGAGTCGACCTATGATACCTACCAGTACATATTGGTGTATTGGTTCTTCCTGTTCTCTTCCTGTTGTTGAGTACAGAGCGTGTTTCAGTGTTTGACATGAGACCTCAGCTCTAGTCAGCAATTTCAGATTTTGATTTAAGAGTAAGCACCATGACTAGAAATCCTTTGGATCTTCAGCTTTATGTTCATGTCCCTTAGTTTGAGACTATGAAACTCCTTTATTGTTCCATATTTTGGATACTCTTTTAGTTAAAGACTAAATTAAAATTAGATGATTTTGTAAGGTGAGGATTGATTTCCACACTATGTTTAGTTTGATGATTGTTTAGGGTTGCAACTTTATTTCCTTAATGAATGATTGAGTTTATTAACTTTATGATGACAAGGTTGATGATGAGTAAATTGATAACTATTGAACTTGGTTATTTATGGTTTGGTTATTTATAGTTCTCCCTCCATAGTTTAGGGTGGGTGTCAATCATGACCTTTAAGGTCATGACAGTTTCTCTATCAAAAGATGTGTTGTTAGTATGATTGAACTAACAAAGGATCACCAACGTGAATATGAACCTGTTGTTGACTTTATAATCGTTGGAGAAGAATGATCCTTAACCGCAAAGTCTGCCTTAGTGAAACTTCAGCATTGAAATGTGCACCCATGGCATAATTGGAGTCTTCACTACATCTTGTAAAGATTAAATCCCAATACATTTAAAGAATTGACAAATCACGTTCATGACATGGATATAGGCATTGATACAAGAGAAGATAAATGGATGCCTATCTACGAGCCTTTCAAAGATGAAAATATAGAATAACTTCACAGTGGGAGTAAGTTTTCCTCCGAAGTTGAATTTGAAAAGTGTGTGTATATCTCGACGCTCCTTAACACATGATCCTAAACTATGTGTTATAATGCTCCTCAATGCAAGAACATAAAATAAAAGTTACAAAGTTTCTCAATGCATGAGCTGAACCTGTAAGTTACAAAACTCCTTAACGTATGAGCATAAATTTCAAGTTAGAAAGTTCCTTAGACACACGAGCCTAAACCACATATCGTGAAACACTTAAAATTTGAGTCAATTCTCCAATATGTAAAGCTCTTAAAATTTGAGCTAAATCTACAAGTTGTAAAGCTATTTAAATTTGGGCTAAATCTCCAAGTTGCAAAGCTCTTCAAACGTGAGTCAAACATTCAAATCAAGAAGCTATCAAAATTTGAGAGAATTGTTCATGTCTTAGAACTCACCAAATTATGAGTTACATTTTCAAATCATGAATCTCTTTAAATTTGAACAAAATTTTAAATTTTAAATGTTGCTTGAAATACAAGACTAAATTCTACGTCGCATTGCTCCTCAAATTTGCGCTAATTGTGAAACTTGTCAAAATCAAGTTAATCTTCAACTTGCAAAGCTCTTTAGATTTCAGCCAAATCTTAAAGTTATAAGCCTCTTCAAATTTGAGCTAAATCATCAAATTATGTTGTGACTTGACCCTCTTCACCAAGGTACATAGCTAATTAGATTTTCACTCTAAGTTTAGTTGTATATGTGTCAAAAATACATATTTTCACTTGATCTGACGCATAAAGCAGGACTGCAAGTACTCTTTCATCATACTTCGGGATTTCACCAAATATTGATGTCTCGATGGGGGAAAACCACTATGGGAGATAACCTTCTTCAAAAGAATTTAAAGTCCTCAAGTTTGTCAAGTCAATAGGTTAAAGTCTTCAAATCAGTCGGGTTTGTAAGTTGAAGTCTTCAAATACTCCAAGATTTCAAGGTAAAGTTTTGATCCACCATGTTAGAAAGATAAATTCTTTAAAATTGTTGAGTTTGAAAGTTAAAGCCCTTAAATTTTCCAAGTCTACAAGTTGAGTCTCAAATATGTTGTCACGACTCGAACCAGGTCCTGGCTATGACGGGCATCTTAAGTCCACCAAGGACCGAAGACCACCCCTTAGCCTAGTCAATTAGATTTCAATACATCATAACAGAGTAACACCAACACACAATGAGGTAGAAGAGTATGATTCAGACTTAAAGAATTCTATAAGGTCAACAACCAATCCCTAGACCACAGTAATACATAAAAGCCTCTAAATAACTGAATGCCAATAATAGTCGGGAAATGCCCCTGACAATAACCAAAATAAGTTCAAAGAAAAGAGACAATAACATAAAAAGACCTAAATCATGAAATGAGGACTTTCATGCTATGGAATCTCACTACTTCAATCGAACTCAGGAGCTATCCCACGATCACCAAGTCACTGCGCAGGAAGAGTAGAAGTATTCTCAGTGCCTGCATCGCATGGGGATACAGCGTTCGGAGATAGTGGGATGAGCACTAGCATGTAAATCAGGCATAGGGATACCAAAATGTCATGATCAAAAGTTCAAAATCATTCAAAAGCCAGTGCACATAATCAGATACATATACATAAATACATAGCATATGTCGGGATAGGGAATAAGGCTTACCATGAATGTATAAAACCTTAGTCTAGATTGTCTATCTTAAACGTCAGATAATAGTACCCACGGGCTATATGGGCTCCTTCTCTCAACCTCTGGTTGATCCGCAATGCGTGTTGCTGCACGAACCAGAGAATAATCTCATATATATGCACAGGGAAGTTGAATCTCCCAATCATATAGTAAGGTGAATTAAGCACCCGATCATGTAATGTAATATGGAAGACTCGAACCTCCTAATCATATAATAAGGTGGACTCGATTATCCTAGTCATAATCAAGGGGACTCAAACCCTAGTCCATTTTGAACCCTGAGTCAGCAATCACGATTTCTAATATTGGTCCCTTGAGACCTCCACTTTCACAACCTAGCTACTCAACCCTCTCTTAAGCCCCATTAGAGCATTTATCAGAGACTCTCATTCATTGAACCATTTACACATTCATCCATTCACTGTTGGTATCTTCATAACAGCCCTTGCAAGGTAACATCAACATGCCAAACCAATCATCATCACTAAGGGAAATTCACAATCCCCTTGGTTCAATTTTAAAATCATTATGTTTCATTAGTTTTTTCCAATATGAAGTAGTTCAAGAATAGTTCAATGTACAAACTTTTTATATTCAAAACTAATTTCACAATATATGATGGTCATTAACACTTCAACTGTAAATATTCACAAATTGGGGAAATCGTAATCCCCTAGTTTATTCACCATACTCATGAACCCCACAAGTTAAAAATCATCAATACAGCATGAATAATTTCATATAAACCATGGGAAAAGCAATTACATGAAAAATATTTCAAAAGCCCACAACCCACATTCAAAATCATCATTAAAACCACATGGAAACAATTATAAATACATGTTTTTGATAAAATAATAATTGGGGAAGAGTAACATTCCTTATACGCACAAAGATTTATGGGCAATTGAGGTTTTGGAACCCGAATGATGAACGTAAGTTGAAACCCTTATGCTTTCTTGGGGTTTTGGAGTTTGAGAGTGAAATAATTGATGTTGTGTCATGAAAACTGATGGGAATATGCCTATGTAATGTCTAAAGTTCGTTAATAAGTTAAAGGACCTCATTAACCTTTATTCCAAATTAAGTAGAACAAAATAGCCAAAATTTACATTGGTTCATGGCACAGACCTTACCACGGAGACTAGCCTTTGTGCTGCAGACCTTAATGTGGAGACAAACCTTTGTGTCACAGAGAATAATGCAGAAATCCAACCTCCATGGCACGATGATATCATAGTGGCTTACTACCTCCGTTACCCAAAACCACCCCGAATCCCATCTGAAAATTCTGAAAGTCTTTTGGGATACCCCTTTAACATACCTAATTACAATTTAAGTCAAAAATCCACATTTCGAACACGGGGAAACAAAAAATAAAAATTCTCAAATTTTGAGGGTATTACATTAGCCCTCCCACCTTAGAATCATTCATCCCCGAATGATGAGCTAGGACACTCTTCGTACGATCAAAGAAATATTATACCAGAATTAAATGATAAACCCAAATAATAACAAGGGAACATAAAATTCATACCTTAAGCTCCTTCGTCTGAGATGTAGAATAAGAATGGGTACTAAGCCCTCATATCTTCCTCCACTTCCCAAGTGGATTTTTCTACCTTATGATTTCTCCAAAGGACCTTTACTGAATCTACCTCTTTAGTCTGCAACCTAGGAATTTGACTATCCAAGATCTCCACTGGGACCTCCTCGTACAATAGGGAATCTAAGAGACCAAAACTCTCAATAGGTACCACTAAGGAAGGATCACCCACATATTTCTTCAACATAGACACATGAAACACAGGGTGTATTGAACCCAAACTTGCAGGCAATTTTAACTCGTAGGCAATATTTTCTACTCTCTTCACAATCAGATAGGGGCTAATGTAATGGGGATTGAGTTTCCCCTTCTTACCAAATCGCATCACTCCCTTCATGGGAGATACCTTTAAGAACACCCAATCACCCAAATAGAACTTCAAATCTCTTTGCCTCACATCTGTATAGGACTTTTAGAGACACTGGCCAATTTTAAGCCTATCCTGAATCACCTTCACCTTCTCCATAGCTTGATGAACTAAATTTGAATCGAACAACCTCATTTCACCAACTTCGAACCACATAATAGGGAATTTGTACCTTTTATCCTACAATACCTCAAAGAGGGCCATACCAATTCTAGAGTGATAGTTATTATTTTATACAAATTCTACTAGGAGCAAATAGTCAACCCATCTACTATCGAAGTCAATTACGCAAGCTCAAAGCATATACTCCAAAGTCTGAATGGTCGTTTCCACTTACCCATCCATCTATGGGTGTAAACCAGTACTAAGGCTCACCTTAGTCCTTAACCCTCTCTAAAATAAGTGCCAAAACTACAATGACTACTGAGTACCCTGATAAAAAATAATGGAAACTGCAACACCATGCAACTTCACTATCTATTGAACAAACAACCTTGCATAGTCCTCCACAAAATAATTAGTCCTCATAAGTAAAAAGTGAGAAATCTTAGTCATTCTATCCATGATGATCCAAATAGAATCAAACTGGTTCTGAGTTTGCAGAAGATCAATACCAAAATCCATATTTACCACATCCCATCTCCACACAAGCAACTCAATTTCTTGAAACTACCCACCAGGACTCAAGTGATCCACCTTTAATTGTTGACACACCATGCACTTTATAATACCTCGTAAGATCCTAAGCTAGATTCAGTTGTTGTTGCATGTTTAAGGGGTCCAAGGCTTGAAATTTTCACTAAGTGTTAAAGATTTAGCCATTTACAAGAACCTTAAATTCACAGAATTTTATTTTGGCCTTCCTGGCCCCAAAATATATGGGTTTGAGTTTAATTATATTTTACATTGTTAAAGGTGTGTCCCGAGGGAGTTTTGAGATTTTTGAACAGGATTCGAGGCGTGTTTGGTGACCGAAGGCAGCAAGGCCTCATGATAGGCCCACGGCGCAAGAGCTACTTGACCCAAGTAAGGGTCTCAGTGCAATGGCTGCTTGACCCAAGCAAGAGGCACGGCGCGAGGGCTGCTTGACCCAAGTTAGGGTCACAATGCACCAAAGCTTCTCGCCCAGCTTTTGTATTACAGAAATAAATGGGAAATGTCATTTTTTCCCCTCAACCCAACTCATCCATAACACGATTTGGGCATTCTTAGGAGTATTATTTTCCCTTCCTCTTAAAATTACTCTCAAGAAACCCTTATCCTTTTCCAAAAACAAAATCCAAGCCACGTTTTCAATAAATCAAGAGTTTAAGATTCTAAGTAAAAGAAAACCTTAAGAAATCTTCAAAACACTATCTATTGGGGTGTGTGGGTATTCATCAATGGGTCCTTTTCACCCATCGAGCCTAAAAACCTTCTTTTTAAATAAAATTATCGAGCTTTTCCTTTACTATGGAATTTCATATGTTTAAGATGGGTTAAATTCAAGTATTCCCTAGTAATTTAAACTCAATTCATGTCCATGTACGATTCCATGAAAAGTTAGGTTGCATCATTCTTTAAGTTTTAGTTTTCCATGTCATATTCAAGTGAATTTCATGTTAAATTCCCAAATAACGAATTTAGCTATGTAATCATTTTGTTTTCATCATACTTAACACATTCTCGTGTTCAAGTTCATGATTCTCACATATTTTATGAAATATATATGTTTTGGGTCCTTGAACTATGATCCCATACTATAGTCTTAAAGCTTTATTATCGTATTTTATGGTCATTCTGTGCTGATAGGTTCAGAACACCTAATATCTATGTATTTATATAATTTTAGATTATCAAGTAATGGTTCAATTAAACCATGGATATTATTATTTTTATTTAGTTGATATAATCATGATGAGCACCATCAAAAGTAATGTTCAGCTAAACTTAGTTCAGTTCAGTACCGGTGTCAGTTTAGTTCGTAGCAGGATTTAGCATTGAGCAAACCTATAGATGGGGGCTCACCCACCAGTTAGGAATGGGTCCTTAGCAGCAGTCTCTAAGTTCCAAAACTACTCAGCCAGCATAGGATTATGAGATGTCACTCTCCAGTTTAGCATTGACACTCTTTTATAGGTCACCCTCCATATTAGGACTGACTCTCTAGTCCTTTGGGACATCAGATTAGTGGATCAACATAGCCAGTGTTAGTACCTATCGCACAGTACTGGCACTCTTTCGACTAGGGTTATAGGTTGGACCCCGATTAGCTCATATTGAGGCGTGTTGGTTACATGATACCTTCTATAATTTTAGTCAGTATTTTAGTATATCTCTATTCAGGTTTGTTTGACCAAGTGTACAGATTATCAGATATTCAGTTATACGGATTTCACTCTTTCAAATATTATTTTATCTTAGTAACATGTTATAGTTGGTCTTGCATTCTCATGTATAACATGCTCAGTTATCCCATACATTTTAGTCAGTTCCTATCTCACATACTAGTATATTTAAATTATTGACTGTATACTTTTCTTTGTGCTATGTTGTCTTATATCACAGGGCCAGATGCTCAATTTCTCAGCTGTTCTTAAAAAGCTCAGCATTACCCAGCAGAAGTAGTGGTGAGTCCTCATCCATCAAGGACATGATATGTTATCTCAGTTATTTTAGTATTTCTTTATGTTCAATCAGTCAAAGTTAGTTGGGGGTTTGTCCCATCACCTTCTCATGATGTTTAGAGGCTTTTAGATAATAAATTAGACAATCATCTAGTTCTTTCAATTTTATCAGTTGTTTCAGACTGACAGTTTAGTTTCCTAAATTCTTATCAAATATTTCAAACATGTCATTGCTACATATTTTAGTATTTAGATTTACAATATCTTATCATCTTATCTTTTGTACATATGTTGTATTACTATTTTACTCAGCGCTCATAGTAGGTACCAGTTTATAGGTTCGCTTGTGGTCACTTATGGTCGTAAGCATCATTGTGTTGACTAAGAGGTAGCCTTAAGTTGTGACAAAACTTGGTATTAGAGCCTAAGGATTTAAAGTGTCTTAGGGAATCTAAAAGTCATGTGGAGTAGAGTCTTGTACATGGGTGTAAAGTGCGCCACACTTATGGATAAGAGGCTACAATATATTTTAGGAAAGTTTCCCCTTTTTCAGTGTTCATGTCATGCGAAAGAGCATGAGATCTATTGAATTCCTTTTTTCTAACCTATCCTTCATTCCTTTTATCGACAGTGCCTCCAAGACAAAATAATGTAAGAAGGAATGGGGATCAGCCAGCACTACCTGTTCAGGAAGACCCCGTGAATGAGCATGTCTCTCAAACAAAATTCAAGGCCACTTTCACTACCTTAGCCCATTCTATAGTTGTTTAGAACAACCAGCAGGCTATTGCCTCAGCCAATCCAGCAAAAAAAACAACTGTAGTTAAAATTTGGGATTTCACTCAGAATAATACGCCTCTATTTTTTGGATCCAAGTTTAAGGAGAATTTGCAGAAGTTTCTAGACATGGTGTAGAAAGTAACAGATATCATGGGCATCACTTCAAGTGAGAGTGCAGAGTTGGTTGCAAAATAGTTGTAAAATATATCTCACATTTGGTTTAAGTAGTAGAAAGAGGATCAAGGTATTGATGCAGGGCCGGTAGAGTGGGAGGAGTTTGCCACAAATTTCTTAGATAGGTTTTTCCCCCTAGAGTTGAGAGAAGCTAAGGTTCAAGAGTTCATAAATTTGAAGAAGGGTAATATAAGTGTGAAGGAGTACTCTCTTAAGCTCACCTAGTTGGCGATGTATGCTCCTACTATGGTGATAGATAACAGGTCTAGAATAAGTTTATATCTAGTGTAGCTGATAGTATAGTTAAGAAGTGTAGGACCGCCATGTTGATTAAGGAGATAGACCTATCTGGACTTATAGTTCATGCTTACTAGATTAAGGAGGAGAAGTATAAGGAGAAGAAGAAAAAGAATAAGAGGGCCAGAACAGGTAGTTTCAAATTTTCTCAGCTAAGGTCAGAAGGCAATAATCGTTCTTAGTTTTTTTAGAAATTTTAAGCCCCAACTCTATCTTCAGCTAGTGTGCTAGTGCCTAAGTTCTATCAGGGCAGTTAAGACAGAGTGCCAGGCAGTCCTAGGGTAGTGTGAACAGTGGTCGTACAAATCTACTCTGTAAAAAATATGGTTGGAACCACTAAGGTGAGCATATATCTGGTAGTGATGTGTTTTTTAGATATGGAAATCCAGGCCACAAGATCCTAGAGTGTCCAGTATTTGCCCAAAGGGGGAAAGGATTCATGCCAATAGGGCCAGTCCAATCTTTTATCAGCTCCAACAGGTCGCCCTACTTAATAGGGTACCACTTTTAGTGCAACCAGTGGGCTGCATCAGAATAGGTTGTATGCTCTCCAGAATTGACATGATTAGGAAAGTTCTCCTGATGTGATTGTCGGTATGTTACAGGTCTTTTATGTTTATATTTTATTAGACCCCGGTGCTTTACCTTTTCTGTGACTCCTTATATAGTCATCAATTTTGGTGTCAGTCACAAAATATTAACAAAACTTTTCTTAGTGTCTACCCTAGTGGGTAAATCTATTATAGCCAGATAGCTATATAGAAATTGCCCGGTCATAGTATCTTAAAAAATCACTTCAGTTGATCTTGTGAAGTTAGAGATAACTGATTTTGATGCCATTCTTACCATGGATTGTTTCCACTCATGCTATGCCTCAGTTGACTGTAGAATAGTGTCATTCATTTTCAGTTTCCTAATGGACAAGATATTGAATGGAGGGGTAGTACTTCAATACCTAAATGCTAGTTTGTTTCCTATCTTAGAGCAAGAAAAATGAGAACCAGGGGGTACATTTACTATCTCATTTGAGTCAAGGACTTAAATTTTGAGACTCCAAGTCTTTAGTCAGTTCCAGTAGTAAATGAATTTTTAGATGTGTTTCCTAAAGATCTTCTCGAAGTTCCTCCCGAGAGGTAAATTGACTTCAGAATAGACCTCCTTCCAGATACCCAGCCTATCTCTATTCCTTTTTATCCTTAACTAATGGCTCCAACTAAGCTTAAGGAATTGAAGAAATAATTAAAAGATCTCTTATATAAGGGTTTCATTAGGCCTGGTATTTTTTTCATGGGATGCTCCAGTCCTGTTTGTTTATAAGAAAGATAGTTCCCTCAGAATTTGAATCAACTATCGTCAATTGAATAAAGTTACAATCCAGAATAAGTATCTATTCCCAAGAATTGATGACTTGTTTGACCAACTTCATGGTGCTAGTTATTTCTCTAAGATAGACCACAGATCTTGTTATCATCAGCTTAGAGTTGGAGAATATGACATTCCAAAGATAGCTTTCAGAACTCGAGATGGTCACTTCAAATTCCTAGTTATGCCTTTTAGACTAATGAATGCCGATGCAGCTTTCATGGACTTGATGAATAGGGTGTTCAAGTAGTACTTAAACATGTTCGTCATAGTCTCATTGATGATATCCTTATCTATTCCTGTAGTGAGAATGATCATGCAAATCATCTGAGAGTTGTGTTGTAGACCCTTAGAGATCATCAGTTATTATCTAAGTTCAATAAGTGTCAATTTTAGCTAAGATCAGTAGCTTTCCTTGGCCATATAGTTTCCAGTAATGGAATTCGAGTTGACCATCAAATAACTAAGTAGTAAAAAACTGGCCTAGACCTATCTCTCTATCAGATATCAGGAGTTTCTTGAGTTTGGCTGGCTATAATAGGAATTTTGTCGAAGGTTTCTCTTCTAATGCTTCTCCCATGTCCCGATTGACTCAAAAAAAGGTCAAATTTCATTGGTCAGATTCATATGAGAAGAGTTTTCAAGAGTTAAAGACTCGACTCACCTCTAGCCCAGTCTTAACTTTGCCAGATAGTTCAGACGGGTTTGTTGTTTACTGTGATGCTTACAGAGTTGGTCTCGATTGTGTTTTGATACAGAAAGGCAAGGTCATAGACTATACCTCTATACAACTTAAACCCTATGAATAGAATTATCCAACCCGTGATTTTGAATTACCAGTTGTTGTCTTAGCCTTTAAGATTTGTAAGTACTATCTTTATGGGGTTCGTGTTGATATGTTCACTGATCACAAGAGTTTGCAGTACGTGTTCATGTAGAAATATCTAAAGCTTCATCAGAAAAGATGGCTTGAGTTGTTAAAAGATTATGATATGAGTGTATTATATCATTTGGGAAAGGCCAATGTGGCGGCGGATGCCCTTAGACGGTTGTTTATGTTTAGTGTTGTCAATGTAGATGATAATAAAAAGGAGTTACTCTATGAATTTTATTAGCTGGATAGATTAGGTCTTCGGTTGGTTGATTCAGCTGAAGGTAGTACATGGGTTCTAAATGATTCAGAATCTTCTTTGGTTGCTGAAGTAAAAGAAAAGCAAGACAGGGATCCTAGTTTAGCTAAGTTGAAGGAGGCACTTAGAGATCAGAAAGTAGAAGTTTTCTCCCAAGGAAGAGATGGTGTGCTGTGTTGTCAGGGAAGGTAATGTGTTCCATGTGTTGACGGTTTGAGATAGAAAGTTTTAGCAGAAGCACATAGTGCGTGGTACTCTATTCATCCAGGGACCACTAAGATGTACAGTGACTTACGGGAAATCTATTAGTAGAGTGATATGAAGAAAGATATTACAAAGTTTGTGGCTAACTGTTCAAACTTTTATTAGGTCAAGTTGAGCACCAAAGGCCTAGTGGTACATTGTAGGAGTTTAGCATCCCCACTTGGAAGTGGGAACTGGTGAACAAGGATTTCGTGATAAGGTTTCCTTGAATGCGTCATCTGCATGATTCGATTTGTGTTATTGTAGATAGAATGACTAAATTAGCTTATTTCTTGCCATTTTATATGTCGTATTCAGTAGATGATTATACTAGACTCTATATCAGAGAGTTGGTTAAGCTTCACGAGATTCTGTTGTCTATAATTTCAGATAGAGGTACTCAGTTTACCTCTCAGTTTTAGAAGGCTTTCTAAAAGGGTCTTGGTACCCAAGTTCATCTTAGTATAACTTTTCATCCATAGATAGATGGCCAGGAAGAGAGGACCATTCAAACTTTAGAGGACATGTTGAGGTCCTGTGTTATTAACTTTAAAAGTAGTTGGGATGACCACTTACCTGATTGAGTTTGATTACAATAATAGTTACCACTTGAGTATTTAGATAGGTTTGTTTGAGGCTCTCTATGGAAGAAGATGTAGATCTTCTATTGGTTGGCTTAAAGTAGGTGAGGCTGCTTTGATAGGGCCAGATTAAGTATTTGAAGCGATAAAGAAAGTTCAATTGATTCGAGAGAGGCTGAAGATAGCCCAAAGTTATTAGAAATATTTTGCAGATGTGAGGAGAAGGGATCTTAAGTTTGATGTTAGTGACTCAATCTATTTGAAAATTTTGCCTGTGAAGAGAGGGAAGAGATTTCGCAAGAAGGGGAAACTTAGCCCCCGCTATGTTGTCCCTTAGAGAATCTTGAACCATTTTGGGAAGGTATCTTATGAGCTTAAGTTGCCTACAGATTTGGCATCAGTGCACCCACTTTTCCATGTTTCTTTATTAGAGAAATGCATTAGTGATTCAGCATTTGTTATTCCTTTAGAAAGTATAGATGTTTAGGATAGCCTTTCCTACGAAGGCTAAGGAACAAAGAAGTTCCCTTGGTTAATGTTCTATGGCAGAATCAGTTTGTTGAGGGAGCTACTTGGGAAGTAGAAGTAGATATGTGATCCAAGTACCCTCATCTTTTCTCCTAAAACCCAGATACATCTTGAGGTAACGATTTTCCTTAGATTGATTCTTTTCTGTTCTCATTTTCAGCTATGTAACCATTCTCATGTCATCGCATGCAATCACAAAATCAGATTAGTTCATGTATTATGCTCCAGGCACAGTTATGTAATCATGTTCCAAGTCATGCATGCTCAGTATATGATCTCAGTTTCTTTAGTGTTCTCAGTCTAACCAACCTCATCCAAGGACAAATGTTCCCAAGGGGAGATATTGTAATACCCCATAAATTCTAAGCTCAATTCAGTTGTTGTTGCATTCATAAGGAGTCCATGGCTTGAAATTTTCACTAAGTGTTAAGGAATTAGTCATTTTCATGACCCCTAAACTTCACAAAATTTTATTTTTGCCTTCCCAACACCTAAATTTTGGTTTTTAAGTTAAATCATGCTTTAAGGTGTGTCCCGAGGGAATTTTGAGATTTTCGGACGGGATTTGGGGCTTGTTTTGTGAGTGAAGGAAGAAAGGCCTTCATGATATACATGCAGCGCGTGGGCTACTTGACCCAAGCAAGGGTCACAACGCGATGGTCGCTTGACCCAAGCAAGGGTCGTGGTGCGAGGCCTGCTTGACCCAAGCCAGGGTCGCAGCACGCCAGATCTTATCGCCAGCCTTTTAATAAAAGAAATCAAGGGGCAATGTGGTCTTTTCCCCTCAACCTAACTCGTCCATAACATGATTAGGGGCATTTTTAGGAGGATTATTTTCCCTTCCTCTCAAAATGACTCTCAATAAACCTTCATCCTTTCCCAAGAGCAAAATCCAAGCCCCTTTCTTAAGAAATCAAGAGTTCAAGCTTCCAGGTTTAAGAAAACCTCAAGAAATCTTCAAGAAACTGTCTATGAGGTATGTGGGTATTCATCAATGGGTCCTTTTCACCCATCAATCCAAAAAACCTTCTTTTTAATGAAAATTATGGAGCTTTTCCTTTACTATGGAATTTCATATGTTAAAGATGGGTTAAATTCAAGTGTTCCCTAGTAATTTAAACTCAATTCATGTCTATGTATGATCCCATGAAAAGTTAGGTTGCCCCATTCTTCAAATTTCAGTTTTCAATGTCATATTCAAGTGAATTTCATGTTAAATTCCCAAATTACGAATTTATCCATGTAATCATGTTGTTTTCCTCATACTTAACACATTCCCATGTTCAAGCTAATGATTCTTATATGTTTGATGAAATGTTTATGTCTTGGGTCCTTGAACTATGATCCCACACTATAGTTTTAAGGCTTTGTGATCATATTTATGATCATTCAGTGCTGGCGAATTATGAACACTCGATACCTATGTGTTTTACATGATTTCAGATTATCAAGTAATGGTTCAATTAAACCATTGATATTATTATTTTTATTAAGTTGATATAATCATGACGAGCACTATAAAAAGTAATGTCAGCTAAACTTAGTTCAGTTCAGTACCAGTGTCAGTTCTGTTAGGAGTAGGATTTAGCACCGAGCGAACCTAGGGATGGAAACTCACCCTCCAATTAGGACTGGATCCTTAGTAGCAGTACTTAAGTTCCAAAATACGTAGATGACATAGTATTAAGAGATGTCACCTTCCAATTTTAGACTAACAGTCTCTTAGGGGTCACTTGCCAGATTAGGACTGACTCCCTAGTCCTTCGAGACATCAGATTAGTGGATTCAAACATCTAGTGTTAGAAACCATGGCACGGTACTGACACCCTTCCAATTGGGGTTACATGTTGAAACCTGATTAGCTCAGATTGGGGCATGTCGGTTACATGATTCCCCCTACAGTTTTAGTCAGTATTTTAGTGTATCTAAGCTCAGGTTTGCTTGACCAAGTGTATAGATTATAAGCTATTGAGTCATACAGATTTAAGTTTTTTAGATTTTAGATTATCTCAATAATATGTTTGTGCTTAGTGTTGCATTCTCAGATATTACATACTTATTTATCCCATATATTTCAGTCAGTTCTTATCTCACATACCAGTACATTCAAAGTACTAACCGCATACTTTTCTTTGCGCGTTATTGTCTTATAACATAGGTTTGGACTCTCAGTTTCTCAGTCATTCTTAGACAGCTCAGTGTTACCTAGTAGCAGTAGTGGTGAGCCCTCATCTATCGATGACATGATATGTTCTCTTAGTTATTTTAGTATTTCTTTATGTTCAGTCAGTTGGAATTAGTTGAGGGTTTAGCCCATCATCTTCTCATGATGTTTAGAGGCTTTCAGACAGCCAGTCAGTTCTTTCAATTTTATCACTTGTTTCAGAAAAACAATTTATTTTTCAGTATTTTTATCAAATATTTTAGACATGTCATTGGTTCGGATTCACAGTATCTTATTAGCTTATCTTCTGCACATGTGTTGTATTACTATTTTACTTGGTACTGATAGTAGATACAAGTTCATGGGTTCATTTATGGTCACTTATCGCCGTAAGCACCGTTGTCTCAACTAGGTAGTAGCATCAGGTCGTGATAAACTTAACCACAAAATTAGCCACATCTCTCTTCAAGTTATTCCAGCAATAGATCTTCTTAAGGTCATGATACATCTTCGTCGAATCTGGATGAACCGAATAACTCAACTCATGAGCTTAAGAAAAAATTCTACCTCACAAGCCATCCATATCAGGGACACATAACCTCCTATGGTACCTCAAGATACCATCACCCCCAACCCCGAAAGCCATCAGCTTTTTCTTACCAACATCATCCTTGATTTGTATCAAGATAGGGTCCAATACTTGCTTCTCCTATACCTCAGCACAAAGAGATGACTTCGGCATCTTTTGCACAAATACATCAGCATCCTCAAAATCTAAGAGACAAACCCCAAGATTTGACAAACGGTGAATATCCTTCACCAAGTCTCGCTTCTCCTAATCCACTAGACTCCCCATATCTAACCTGTTAAGAGCATCAGCTACTGCGTTAGCCTTTTCTGGGTGATAGTGGATACTCATTTCATAGTCCTTGAGCAACTCAAGTCATCTCCTCTACCTGAGATTAAACTCCTTCTAGGTGAATAAATATTGCAGGATCTTATGATCTGAATAGACGTCGACATGGACCCCATATAGATAGTGACACCAGATAACGCTCAAATTAATCGTCTAATTTAGTGTAAGGCGGTTGTCGTCACTATATTTACCCAACTTTCGAGTTGGGGTCAAATTTATGAGGAACAATATTAGTGGCAATCAAGTTAATTTTAAATTGTAGAAATGAATTAAATTCAATCCTATTTTACACGAAAATAAAAATGGGGGAGATAGATATCTACACTAATGTTTCTTTTTGGGATTTTCTAGTATAAATTTAGGGGCTACGAACAATTAGAGTTTTAAAAATTATGAACTGATCTTGGGATTATGCATTACTAAGGTAGTAACATATGGGATTTAATCATCAACATCAAATTAGTAAGTCAAATATAGGTAGGCTTGGTTATAGATTTTGATGCTAGTCTTTCAACAAAAACCCAAACTTTCACCCATTGATTCTTTGAAATACCTAATGGGTGTGTTCGACTATTGGTAACCACAACCTCAATCAAGGCATCCCTATTTCTAGGATGATGCTCATGTTATATTAAACTTCACAATCACCCTTATGTCTAAGATAGTGAAAAATTAGCAAATTACACACATAATTGTCTATCATTGCCTTGGTCTCCAAGTCCCTCTTTCAGGAATGATATGGATTCTGACACTTCGCCCAAAACCCTTCTTTTGAAGATGGTTTTAGATTTTCTAGAGCATGGAGCTTTCACTCATCATACCCATATGGGTATTTGGGGCATTCACCTATCAAATCCCATCCAAATTAGCATAGCAATGATAAAACCCATAAACATGAATTACTAAATAGATGCTAACAATGACAACCCATACACACTTTAACCTCTATTCACATATAACCCCAAGAGGGAGATTTAGCTATACATAATATAAATAAGCATAGATATACCTATAATCTTCAATGAAGTTACTTGTTGAAGATTTAAGTGAATATTACTTCAAACTTGATTCTCCCACAACCTCAACAATGGAAGTGAGCAAATCTTCCACTTAGAAAGTCTCCAATGTATTCTTCACCTAAAATTGATACAAAATTTTCTTCTACAAAAGTGGAGGCTATGAAATCTAGAGCTAAAGCCTACAGGAATAGGTAAGATGATTATTGATACATGAATCAAGGGTTTAGGTCTTTTTGTCAAAATTGGGATCAGCCACGTGCATTTCCAGATTTACCCCTGAGTTAATTTTCTCCACTAGACCGCAATCACGCAAGTCTGACTGTGACCACAGCTATGCGATTGCGGTTAACATTCATGACCGCGGTTGGAAGACCTTTGTTTGATTTCCGCAATCGAAGTCAACAGACCTCGACTGCGGTACCTGAGGCTCTTCTTCTCCAAGTCTTCAGCTTCACTTTTTTTGCTCCCCTTTGATCATTTTACGCTCCAATGCACATCTCTTGATTTCTTCAATTTTATGCTTGGAAAGAGTGGATATTAGTGGATCTAAAAACAAATTTGTCTCACTTATTCATTAAAAAAAAAGGTAATGTGCATTAATAATGAGTGCAAATGAGTGGTAAAATCACCACTCATCAACACCCTCAAATTAAAGCATTTTCTTATCCTCAAGCATCATTACAATCTCATAATAGGGGGAGGGGCATTTGGGCAATCATCCCTATGTCCATCTTGACTTCCACATAAGGTACAACCATACTCCATATAAGATCGAGAAGGTGATCCCGTCTCTTTTTGGGGAGCATAGTTACAATCTCATGTGAAGTGTGGTCCATTGCAATATAGACATAGGCCGTCAATATAGGTGTTCCAACCACCAAATTCATATTTGTCGGAAGATGCCATAGCAAAAAGTATAAATAAAAGAAAATCTACGTATAACAGAGAAAGTCACAAACAAATATTTACAAGCTTTAATTCAAGCAAGTAACTAAAATTTCAAACTAATATAATATGACAAATTGTTCCCCCGCAATAACGCCATTTTTGATAACGCTCAACTTACACATTCAATTTAATGCAAGGCGGTCATCATCAATATATTTATCCAACTTTGTAGTCGAGGTCGAATCCACGAAGAACAATGTGAGTAGAAATCAAGTTAATTTGAAATAGTAGACACGAATTAAATTCAATCCAATGTTACATGAAAATATAATGAGGGAGATAGATATCTACACTAATGTTTCTTTTTGGGATTTCTTGTATAAATTTGGGGCTACGAACAATTAGAGTTTTAACAATTATGCACGAATCTTGTGATTATGCATTACTAAAGGAGTGACATATGGGATTTAATCATCAACATCCATTTAGTAAGTCAAATATGGGTAGGATTGGTTATAGATTTTGATGCTAGTCTTTCAACAAAACACCAAACTTTCACCCATTGATTCTTTTGAATACCTAATGGGTGTGTTCGACAATTGGTAACCACAACCTCAATCAAGGCATCCCTATTTCTAGGATGATACTCATGTTATAGTTAACTTTACGATCACCCTTATGTCTAAGATAGTGAAAATTTAGCAAATTACACACATAATTGTCTATCATTGCCTTGGTTTCCAAACCCTTCTTTCAAGCATGATATGGATTCCTACACTTCACCCAAAACCCTTATTTCGAAGATGACTTTAGGCTTTCTAGAGCACGGAGCTTTCACTCATCATACCCATGTGGGTATTTGGTGCATTCTCCCATCAAATCCTATCCAAATTAGCACAGCAATGATAAAACCCATAAACATGAATTACCAAATATATGCTAAAAATGACAACCCATACACATTTTAACCCCTATTCATACATAACCCTAAGAGGGATATTTAGCTATACATAAGATAAATAAGCATAGATATACTAATAATCTCCATTGAAGTGACTTGTTTAAGATTTAAGAAAATGTTACTTCAAACTTAATTCTCCCACAACCTCAACAATGGATGTGAGAAAATCTTCCACTTAGAAAGTCTCCAATGTATTTTTCACCCAAAATTTATACAATATTTTATTCTCCGAAAATTGAGGCTATGAAATCTAGAGCTAAAGTCTAGAGGAATGGGGAAGATGATTATTGATACATGAATCAAGGGTTTGGGTCTTTTTGTCAAAATTGGGATCAACCACGTGTATTTCTAGATTTACCCCTGGGCTAATTTTCTCTGCTAAATCGTGATCGTGCAAGTCTGACTGCGACCGCAGTTAACATCCACGACCGCGGCTGGAAGACCTTTGCTTGATTGCCACAAACTCGATACCTGAGTCCCTTCTGCTCCAAGTCTTTAGCTGCACTTTTCTTGCTCCCTTTTGATTATTTTACTCTCCAATCCACATCCCTTGATTTTGCTCAACTTTATGCCTGCAAAGAGTGGATATTAGTGCATCTAACTATAAATTTATCTAACTTATTCATTCAAAACAAGGTAATGTGAACGAATAATGAGCACGAATGAGTGGTAAAATCACCACTCATCAATGCCAAATCTTCAATGCTAATACCACAGCTAACAATTTCAAATCATCAGTTGGATAATTCTTCTTATGAACCCTTAACTGTCTAGAATCATATGCAACTAATTTATCATATTGCATAAACACACAACCCAGTCCCACCCAGGATGCATCACAATAGACTACAAAACTATCAGTACCATCAAGTAGACTCAAGATCAGGGCCAAAGTCAAATTATCCTTCAACCTCTTGAAACTTCCCTCACAAGAATCAGACCATACAAACTTTACCTTTTTCTGAGTCAACTTAGTCAAAGGTGCAGCGATCAACGAGAAGCTCTCCACAAACCTCCTATAATAACCAGCTAAACTCAAAAAGTTCTGAATATCAGTTGGAGTCGTGGGTCTAGGTCACTTCTTAACCACCACAACTTTTTGTGGATCTACCATGATCCCCTCACTAGAAACAACATGACCCATAAAAGTAACAAGATTCAGCCAAAATTCACACTTCAAAAACTTACCATACAAATATTGATCTTTCACGGTCTGAAACACAGCATGGAGGAGATTGGCATGATCCATCCCACTCCTTGAATATACTAAAATATCTTTTATAAATACAATCATAAAAATATCCTAATACTAATGGAATACCCGATTCATAAGATCCATACATGCTATCGGGGCATTGGTTAACCCAAAAAAATGACCAAGAATTCAAAATGTCCATATCATGTACGGAAGCCAGTCTTAGGAATATTATCCTCCCTAATATTTAATTGGTGTTAAACCGACTGGAGGTTAATCATAGAGAAATACTTAGCACCCTGAAATTGGCCAAACAAGTCATCAATCCTAAGAAGAGGATACTTATTGTTTACTGTTGTCTTATTCAACCGATGGTAATCAATACATATTTGAAGAGAACCATTCTTATTATTCATGAAAAGAACAGGAGCACGCCACGGAGACACACTAGGATAAATAAAACCCTTGTTAGGAAGATCTTTCAACTGCTCTTTAAGTTCCTTAAACTCAGTCGGAGCCATTCTATAAAGAGAAATAGAGATAGGATGAGTAGTCGAAAGAAGATCGATCCCAAACTCAATTTCCTATTTGGTAAGGATACTAGGGAGATCATCGAGGAAAACCTCAGGAAATTCACCAACCATAGGAATGGATTGTAACAAAGGAACCTCCAAGTTAGAATCTTTAACCCAGACCAAATGATGAAGACACCCCTTGGAAATTAATTTATGGGCTATAAGATATGATATGAACCTTCCCTTAGTCACTAGGGAACTCTCTTCCAACTCAATAACCAGCTCGTTAGGGAATTTGAGAATGAACATATGGGTTTGACAGTCTAAGGAGGCATAGCACTAATGCAACCAATCCATCTTCAAAATGACATCAAAATCTAACATATCCAATTCAAACAGATCCATCAAAGTTTTCCTACCACCAATAGATACCATACAACCTCTATAGACCTTTCTAGCAACCACCGAGTCACCTACTGGGTAGAAACAGAAAAGAAGTTAGATATATACTCAGGATCGAAACCAAAATGCACAGCCACAAATTGGGTAACAAAAGATAGAGTAGATCCTATGTCACATAAGCAATGCATATCACAATAGAAGAGTTTCAATATACCAGTAACAACATCAGGAGATACCTCAACACCTAATATATGATAAGATCATAGAGATAGTTTTAACTAGTATCGGTACTAGAAGTGGCACCCTTTGGTGCAGGAGTTGATGAAGAGGAAATAGGAACCCTATTCTCCCTAAAAACAACCTTAGAAGGGAAATCACATTGTATATGACTAATCTGAATGCAACTAAAACACCTATTCCACCTCTTCTCACATGGACCATGATAAAACTAACCACAGAATCTGCAAAAAAGATATAACGAAGCTGATTAGGCCCCATTGGCTTGATATTAGGCCCCTTGTGCCCTATAACTACCACTATTTTGACAATGATGATTTCTGGATGACTTTGAGTAAGGTGAATAGCCGTTCAATAGGAACTCAAGTGGCCCCACTTATTCTTAGACCATTTCCCTCCATCTCTGCCACTCTGTTGCTGACCTCCACCCTGATTTGAATACCAAAACTTCTTACTCTGCCATTTCCCTACCTCTGTTTACTTCTTGTTTTCCTCCCCAACCTGCTGCATATACACCACCAGTTGAGAGATATCTATATCCTTATTTAACAAGGCAGCCTTGATCTGAAAAATCAATTCACGAGCTAAACTAGAAGTGAATTTCCTCATTCTATCTCTCATGCTAGACATTAGTTTAGGAGCATGCTGAGACAAGTGGTGGAATTTCAAGGTGTGTTACTTCACCATCGTCGTTCCTTACTTCAGATTTACAAACTACTTACCTTTTGTGTTCCTTAACTCTTGGGGGAAAAGGTGACCAAGATAAGCACTAGAGAAATCATCCCATAAAGCGGACTCAACATTATCGCCCCTAAGTTGCTCCTACTTTTTGTACCAATTGTATGCCACATCCTTTAAATGATAAGCAATGAATTTTGTGCCCTCTATATTTATAGCAAGCATTACTCAAAAAATATTCTCCATCTCATCCATTAAACCTTGAGGGTTCTCCTCAACCTTAGTAACAACAAAAGTAGAAGGGCTAGACCTCATAAAGTGGCTAATTATATGTAACGCCCCAAATTTGGTACTCGAAACTCTACAAGGTGCTCATAACTCTTAAGGACCATAAAATAACCTATGACTGATATCTGCACCTGAACACTACATAATATACATATATAAATATGGAAACATAAGTTGTAAGGCCATAAGGTTCAAATCTGAAACATAAAATCTGATAAAAAATTATTTAAATAAGGTATAGAAATACCCAAAACTAAAATAAACTATCTGAATATACTATAGTCTGAAAGCCTCTAAACTGTCTGAATAAAGAGTTGATAGGACATGTCCCCAACTAACTCTAACTACTGAAATGAACTAAGTATTGAAATGATAAAGTAATGATCATGTCCTTGAAGGATGAGGACTCACTGCTAACTCTGACTACTGGATACTGGAATGCTACTGATGCTCTGGAGCTCGTGCTTCTGAACCTATGGCGTAAAGTAAAACACTATAGTGCAAATATGTTAGTATGATTGAATGTACTGGTATGCATGTGAGGTAGGCTGAATGCAAGCGTTCATATGAATGAACAATACTAAATGACTGTATAACATGAACATGAGAATACATGCATGAACAAGTAACTATCACTGAGGCCATACTAACACTGGGTACTGAGTTTTGAGTACTAATTTACTAATATTGGGGTTTAGTGATACTAATAACTAAGTCTACTAAATACTGGGGAACTAATGGTAGATTACTGATAGAGGAATGATTATTTCTAACAGTTTTAATTTATGAAGAACTGGTCTGATTGACTGTATTTGACAGTCCTCAAACTGATTATTGGTAACATGAGTTACTGATAACTGACATAACTAACATAACTGATATAACTGAGATAACTGGTATAACTGATATAACTGATACTGAGCAAATGTATCTGACATTCTATGTTCTGATGGAACTAGCTAAGTTCCATACTATTCTGAGTTGACTGTATCTGACAGTCCTGAATTCTGTAGAACTATCTGAGTTTTATTACTGAGACTAAATTACTGTATCTGACAGTCCTAATTCTATAACTAAAACTGTGGGAAGCAGTTATCTAACCGATAATCCCTAAATAATTAAAATATAGCTGAGTTAGGGTCCAATCTGTAACCCTAATTGAAAGGGTATCAATACCTCTCCACTAGTAAGGACAATCTGTGAGTAGCCCTCATATAATAAGTAACTCTAGTGAGAATGGTGGGAACCCACATAAAATAGGTTAAGCCACCTCATATACCCTCATATAACAGGCTATGATATCTCAACCTACACTGGCTACGTAGTTCAGGAACACAAGGATTACTTCTAAGAATCACACCCTCATATAACAGGTGAGTTTCTATCCTTGGGTTTGCTCAGTGCTAATTCCTACTCCCATCTGAATAGACACTCAACATAATTAACTGAACTGGACTAGACTGAATTCATGGAGTTTCATTGACTGACGGAATACTAATGAGATTTCTGAATTCACTGAGATTTCCTGAGTCAAATGATTAACTGAGTTCTATGAATCATAGCTTGGCTGAGGATATCGTGAAACATGACACTGGCTCTAGATACACAACTATTATTTTTCGAGTACAAGTACCCCCAAGACTCGATAGAAGAAAACTGACAATGCATGACTTTTTTTAATACATGGACAACATCAATAATTTATACTATGAGCGTAGGGGATATTTCATGAAGCACATGGTTATCATAATCTTGTATATAGCTTAGAATGCACATGATGATGTCTTACCTTTATTATTTTAATATCATAATTATATCATCACGCAATTGTATTTGACAACAATCCTCATGGAAATCATTTTAAACATAGGGGAACATGTACATTCATAACTTGGGTCACAGTTTAACTATCAAGCATAATTTCTATTTTTCTAGGCATTTTATCAAACACTTAGATTGCATGATTTAATGCTTAGGAATGAGCATGAATTTAATACAACCTTACTTCGTAATTCCACCCTATTTTATGATTTTAGTCCACATATTAGCGTAATTTCATAAAGACATAATAAAGGTTCCATCTTGGAATTCATACAACAACAACACATGAACATAATTCACATCATAGAATAAATATCATAATTCGTAATTTAAAACTTGATTCTTGGGCTTCATGGACAAAAGGATTCCATGAATGAACACTATGCATACCTTAGATGGAAGATTCTTGATGATTCACGGAGAAATTTGCTTGAACTTGGATCCCCAATTGAAAATCCTAATGAGTTCTTGAGAGGATTTTGAGAGAAAAGGGTGTATTTTGGTGTAAATGAGGCTTAATCCCGTGTTTAAGCCTTATATAGGGTTGAGAAAATTATTCCTTTGCCCTTAAAAATGTAGACATTTATTGACTAAATAATTGGGCATCGATGCTATAAGTGATGCAACGCGTCGAGGGCTGTGATACTATACCCGATACAATGCGCTATAAAAGTGCGAGCCTCAGTTGTTTTGGCTCTGGCAGTCTGCATAACTAGTGATCAACCCGATTGGCGATACAACGTGCGAAGATTGCATTGGTCCACTGTTTTGGACTTTCAATTTAGATCTAAATGAGTTTCAAAAAAATCCTGAAACTCATTTAGGAACATCTATTGACCTTCCTGATCATGAATCAATAAAAATATGAACCATTAAAGAACATTATGGTGGAGAAATGAATTTACCAAATTTTGAAGGCCAAAATAAAGCTAAGTCTGGAATGTTGCTAAAATTTTCTAAGTCTAGGACCCCCTTGACACGCTTAAAGGACTGTATTAAGCTTTAGAATTTTACGAGGTATTACAATATCTCCTCCTTGAGAACATTCATCTTTGAATCAGACTGAATGAGAGGGAAGAAATGATAGACTGAAGCATATACTGAGCATGAATGACTAGAACATGATTTCATGACTGACATGATTGATAACTGTATATATCAACTGAACATGTATATATGATGCATGTGAAACTGATTCATGAATGCATGACTAAGTGTTCTGATAAGTTGGGTTTTCTCATTATGAGAATGCATATCTGATGAATAAATACATAACTGACATGATGCATGACAGATTATGCAATGATACTTAGTACCAAGTTTATAACGGAATTCTGAGCATGAAACTGAATACCAGTTAGTAATGAAACTGAACATGTAAACTAGGTAAGCTTAAGAAAAACTTTTATGTTAGACTGAGTCTGAATTAGTGGAGAAGAGGTAAGGATACTTGGTATGCATGTCTGCTTCTGTTTCCCAAGTATCTCCCTCAACGGACTAATTTCACCAAAAAACTTTGACAAGAGGGACTTCTTTGTTCCTCAGTCTGTGAATCTGGTAGTCTAGGATTTCGACTGTGATTTTTCTCATGAGAGAGATTGTTCTAAACATCTACGCTTTGAATAGGGACTACAACTGCTGGGTCACCTATACACTTCTTGAGCAACGATACATGAAAAACTGGGTGAACTGAGGCTAGATCTGAAGGCAACTCGAGCTTATGAGATATCTTATCATAACGACTAAGAATTTTTGAAGAGATCGACATATATGGGACTGAGGTTTCCCTTCTTGTCGAAACACTTCACTTCCTTCATGGGAAAAATATTGCGATACACATAGTTACCAATCTTGAACACGCATAAATAGGAACATGCGAACATAGTTGAGTTTGTAACGAATGACATAAACTAATCTGGAATGTGATGCATAAACTAAATAATGTGAACAGAATCAAGCCTCTAAATACATGGCTCATGGCTGAGATTAGAACTTGAGGGTTAACTTATGAGTATCCCCTATTCCAGACTAGATTCATTACGTGAAGAGAGAATGGGGTGCTTATGTTATGAAAGTTTAGGCGATTATAATGTATCTTCCCCTTGGGACACTATGTCCTTCAAAGAATACTGACCTAGATGAGCTACTAGGGAAGCTGAAGCGATGCACAGAGAACCTACAAATTGAGTCTTAACTGAATAACTGGGATCTAAAACTGAAACATGATACATGAACTGAGTTGAGCTTACGTCTATTTTTGGTTCACCTTAGAATAGTTATATCCATGAGACTTCGGATAGTACATCTATATGGAAGGGACAGGAACCAAACCATGCAAACTTGTTCATCTACTGCTAAACTAAATTACTGGTTTTATGGACTAACTCATGCTGAAAGATTATAGTCGACTCGAGCCTTTTCTCTAACACTCTTTCTATAGAGTTCTAGCAGCTTTCAGGAGTAAAGAAATCTTGGCCTTATCTAAATAAGATATTTGAATGAGAAAATCATTACATGGCTAAAGTTTGGTAAGATGAGTTGAGATCTACGAACACCATTTAAGATGAAATTACTAAGACCCTTGCACTGTAAGTAAGATTACTAAAAAGATTCACATAGGTACTGAGCATGAGTGCCTAAATGTACTACTCATCTTATTAACTAGATAGCTGACAGCTGAATACTAGGCGTGTAAGACTGAAATATACTTGGTCTGAATAGCTAGACTGAGACTATAGAGTATTATACACAGAAGTTAATGGCTGACTGGGTATCATGAGGTAACTGAGCATGAATTTCGTAAAATTTGTATTGATTGCGAATGCAAGACCGAGTGTATGACATGATTTGGAAATATTTCATAGACTGAGGTACTGAAATACTAATAACTGAGTATCTAACAACTGTATGCTATGGTCAAGCAAGCCTAAAACTAAACTGAGTTTTTGATCTGATTACTATACTGAAGCTAACACTATAACTAAGATTCATACTGGAAATAAATATCGGGTTCTGATAATTGAACATTGATAACTATGGTTTAGACTGATACTGAAGTACTTAATTCTGAGACTGAACACTGATTTCTGATTACTGAATGCTGGAACTATAACTGAGATGGCAACTAAGTTTTGATAGTTACGTAATGAAGACTGACATAAGTCAAGGATCTGAAAGTGTACTCTCACTCTGTACTTTTCCAACTTCTAATTACAACCTCTTGATAGCCCTTTACTTCCATACTTAACATGACATTCAAGCCTATCTTCATTACTACACCCTTGGCTAACATAAGTATTCAACAATCTTCTCTTAATATAAAATATTTACTCTCTCCCTTCTAAGTAACTACTCATCACTACACAATTTTCACAAAGAGAGCTTACTGAAGGGTTAAATCAGGAGGACCTGAAGCATGAATGGACACTAACTGAACTTAACACATGGATGAGGCCTGCGAAATATAATATCAATAGCTTGGATTTACCCAAAAGGTCTTAACTGAGGATATAGTGGATACATGACATATCCTGGATTTAACTGATCAGTAAGAGCGTATCATGATTCATAGAAATTGAGTATACTGTAAAGCGTGACATATTTACATGAGTCATAAGCTGAATGATCGGAGTTTGGAATTTCCTGCATTCATGGGTCATGACTTGGATTGCTAAGGGGAGTAAAACCTAACTCCTTATGCTAGTAACTAGAATCGTACATGATTCCATGGAAAACATGTGAATACAAGCTTGGTTCATGGAACAGAGATGTAAAACATGTGAAGGCATCATGCTGACTGAAGTACAAAACTTTACATTGAGATAAGGATGGGTCGGGAATCGTCTTTCCCTTACTGCTTTCCTATACCTGCCAGCGCTACTACTGGAATCTGAAGGCCTAACTCTTTCTGATCTTTCATAACCGAACAGTGCCTGTATATTTGTCGGGCTATGACAAACTGACCCACTAGGGCAGAGACTAAGAAAGGTCCTGTTAACACATGGTCTGACCTCAATGTTGACAGTGACCGCATTAGAAGGACTTTTGTAATTCTGTCGGGCCTGAAGAGCATAGAATCTGTTTGGGCATTGCCCACTGATGGAGCTGGAGAAGGCACTCTGCTAATTCAAACGACTAGACTGAGCTGAAGAATGATTATACTAGCTTCAATGACCAGGCCTAGGATAGTATCGAACTTTGTGACCTGACTCACCATATATCGGAATTTGTGACCTAACTCGCCATATCCAAAACACGTATCATTGTTGGCTCTGTATATGCCCTTATAATACTTACCACAAGTCTGACAAAAGGGATGGCTTCAAGCACTACTAACACTGCCCTGAGATTTAGGACCTGGCGTCCTATCTCTGAATTTCGAGACTGGAGTACTGGAAAAAAAAGGAACTGGAACTAAAAACTTGGGCGGAACTGAAAAAGGTTACCACATTCTAACTTAGGCTGGTTGAAATTGAGGCTACCTATTCTAGCTCTCTTATTTTCTCTCTTTCTTTCTTTCTTACTATGCTTTCCCACCTCAATCTGCTCGGCACAAATCATGTGCCCAAGTGGGAAAATGGTCTGTTGATTGCTCTGAGCTACTACTGAATAGGATATAGTAAGAGAGTCGATTCTAAATTTGCCATGAAAGATATGCTCGTCCAAGGAATCTGCTTGGATGGACGAAAGTACCGACTGGTTCTCGGTCCTCCTTTTATTAGTCCTTTTAGGAGACATGTTCTATAATAAAAGGAAGGAGCTAATCGCACGACATAAATACTGAAAGAAGGGAAACTGTTCCTAAAACATCTCATAGCCCCCTGCGCATAAGTGTGGGGCATAACACACCCATGTACAAGAATCTACTAGATGCGAATTTCAGACTTCCTAGGACACTATTGAACCTTAAGCTCTGATAATAAGTTTGTAACACCCCAAATCTGGTACGTAAAATGCTACACAATGCTCATGACCCCAAAGGACCATAAGTTAACCCATAACTGATATCTGTACATGAACACTGCACAATATATGTATATTAATGCAGAAACATAAGTTGTGAGGCCATAAGGTTCAAATCTGAAACATAAAATCTGATAAAACAATGTTTAAACGGGGTATAGAAATACCCAAAACTGAAATAAACTGTCTGAATATACTATAGTTTAAAAGCCTCTAAATTGTCTGAATAAGGAGTTGATGGGATATGTCCCCAACTAACTCCAACTACTGAAATGATAAAGTAATGATCATGTCCTCGAAGGATGAGGACTCACTGCTAACTCTGACTGCTGGATACTGGAATGCGACTCATGCTCTGGAGCTCATGCTTCTGAACCTATGGCGTAAAGTAAAACACCATAGCACAAATACGTCAGTACGATTGAATGTACTAGTATGCATGTGAGGTAGGCTAAATTAAAGGTTTGTATGTATGAACAATACTAAATGACTGTATAACATGAACGTGAGAATACATGCATAAATAAGTAACTGTAACTGAGACCATACTGACACTGGATACTGAGTTCTGAGTATTGATTTACTAACATCTGGGTTTAATGATACTGATAACTAAGTCTACTGAATATTGGGGAACTAATGGTATATTACTGATAGAGGAATTATTTTTTCTAACAGTTCTGATTTAAGAAGAACTGGTCTAATTGACTATATCTAACAGTCCTGAAACTGATTATTGGTAACATGATTTACTGATAACTGACATAACTGATATAACTGAGATAACTAGTATAACTGATATAACTGATACTAAGAGACTGTATCTGACAGTCTATGTTCTACTGGAACTAGCTGAGTTTCATACTATTTTGAGTTTATTGTATCTGACAATCTTGAATTTTGTAAAACTATCTGAGTTCTATTACTGAGACTGAATAACTGTATCTGACAGTCCTGATTCTATAACTAAAACTGTGGGAAGTAGTTATCTAACCGACATGCCCTAAATAATTGAAATATAGTTGACTTGGGGTCCAATTAGAAGGGTGTCAATACCGCGCCACTAGTAAGGACAATTGTGAGTAACCCTCATATAATAGGTAACTCTACTGAGAACGGTGGGAACCCTTATATAACAGGTTAAGCCACCTCATCTATCCTCATATAATAGGCTATGATGTCTCAACCTATGCTGGCTATGTAGTTCAGGAACACAAGGATTGCTTCTAAGAATCACACGCTCGTATAATAGGTGAGTTCCCATCCTTGGGTTCGCTCGGTGCTAATTCCTACTCCCATATGAATAGATACTGAACATAATTAACTGAACTGGACTAGACTGAATTCATGGAGTTCCGTTGACTGATGGAATACTACTGAGGTTTCTGAATTTATTGAGATTTCCTGAGTCACATGACTGACTGAGTTCTATGAATCATGGCTTGACTGAGGATATCGTGAAATATGACACTGACTCTAGATACACAACTATTATTTTTCGAGTACAAGTACCCCCAGGACTCTATAGAAGGAAACTGATAAAGCATGACTTTCTTGAATACATGGCCAACATCAACAATTTATACTATGATAGTAGGGGATATTTCATGAAGCACATGGTTATCATAATCTTGTATATAGCTTAGAATGCACATGATCGTGTCTTAACTTCATTATTTTAATATCATAATTATATCATCACGCAATTTATTGCACAACAATCCTCATGGAAATCATTTTAAACATAGGGGAACACATACATTCATAACTTGGGTCACAGTTTAACTATCAAGCATAATTTATATTTTCCTAGGCATTTTATCAAACACTTAGATTACATGATTTAATACTTAGGTATGAGCATGAATTTAATACAACCTTACTTTGCAAATCCACCCAATTTCATGATTTCAGTCCATATATTAGCGTAATTTTATAAAGACATAATAAAGGTTCCATCTTGGAATTCATACAACAACAACACATGAACATAATTAAGTTCATAGAATGAATATCACAATTTGTAATTTAAAACTTGACTCTTGGGCTTCATGGAAGAAAGGAGTCCATGAATGAACACTATGCATACCTTAGATGAAAGATTCTTGATGATTCACGAAATTTGCTTAAACTTGATCCCCAATTGAAAACCCTAATGTGTTTTTGAGAGGATTTTGAGAGAAAAGGGCGTATTTTGGTGTAAATAAGGTTTAATCCAGTGTTTAAGCCTTATATAGAGTTGGGAAAATTACCCTTTTGCCCTTAAAAATGCAAACATTTAATGACTAAATAACTGGACACCGACGCTATGAGTGACGCAGCGCTTAGAGGGCTACGATGCTATACTTGATGCGGGGCACCGACGCTATGAGTGACGCGACGCTTAGTCTACTGTTTTGGACTTCCAAACTTGATCTAAACGAGTTTCCAAAAAATCCAAAACTTGTTCGAAAACACTTATTGACCTTCCTAATCATGAATCAATAAAAATATGGACCATTAAAGGACATTAAGGTAGAGAAATGAGTTTGCCAAATTTTGAAGGTTTTGCCAAATTTTGAAGGCCAAAATTAAGCTATGTCTGGAATGTAGCTAAAATTTTCTAAGTCTAGGACCCCCTTGACACGCTTAAAGTACTGTATTAAGCTTTAGAATTTTATAGGGTCTGACATTATAGTGGCCTTAGATGAACTCCCAACAATACCAGTAGAACTCGTCTGACGTGATTGAGATGTTGCTAATTGGGCCAACAAGTGAATGGATTTGTGAAACTTAGCATTAGTAATATCTCCCTAAGGTGACTAAGTATGGGTGTCACTAGCTGAGGGAGAATCAGGGGAGATAGGTGGAATCCCATGGGGACAATCAAGAGAAATGCCTTTAGACCGAGTTTGTACCCTATAAATTGGATGAGATCAGCCCACATTATCCTTAGGCGGGATAGATGAGTCTCCATGATCTTCAGACCATCTGGGAGGCATAATCTGAAAGGTAAATAAATGGGAGTTAGAGGAATCTGAGGCCTTAGACACTATAGCTCGAAAGTAAGACAACATGAAAGGAAAAGCATTCATAAATTCCTCATAGCCTCTCTCTTATATGTATGGGGCACTACACACTCATAAAAGAGACTCTGTTTTACATGACTTTATGGACACACAATTGACTTTGAACCTAGGTTCTGATATTGACTCTATCATGACCTAAACTAAGGCCTAGCCATGACAGGCATCTCAAGTCCATCGAGGACCGGAGACCACCTCCTTCTCCTATTCAACCAGATTTTAATACATCATAACAGCGGAACACCAACACACAATGAAGTAGAAGAGTATGATTCATAATCAAAAAGTTCTATAAGTTCAACAACCAATCCCAAGTCTACGGTAATCCACAAAATCCTCTCAATAATTGAATTATAATTATAATTGGGATATGCCCCTTGACAAAAGCCAAAATAAGTTCAAAAGAAAGAGAAAATAACATAAAGAGACCCGAATCATGAAATGAGAACTTCTATAGTGTGGAAGCTTACCACTACAATCAAACTCACGATCTATCCCATGATCACTTAGTCACACCACAGGAAGAGTAGAAGAATTTCTGGTGCCTGCATCGTATGGGATATAGTGTCCAGAGATGGTTAGTGGGATGAATACTATCATGTAAATCAAAGATAGGGATACCAATATGTCAAGATCAATAATTATAAATCATTCAAAATCCAATGCATATAATCAGATGCATATACATAAATACATATCCCATGCCAAGATAGAGAATAAGGCTTAACATGAACGTATAAAATCTTAGCCTGGATTGTGTAGATTAACCGTCATATAATAGTACCTAAGAACTATATAAGCCCCACCTCTCACCCCCTAGTCAGGTCCCAGAGCGTGCAGCCACATAAATTAGAGAATAATCTCATATATATGCATGGTGGACTCGAACCTCCTAATTATATACTAAGATGACTTAAGCACCCGATCAGGTAATGTAATATGGGGGACTCAAACCTCCCAATCATATAATAAGTTGGACTTTAACCACCTGGTCATAAGCAAGGGGACTCGACCCCCAGGTTATTTCGATTCCTGAGTCAGCAAACACGGTTTTCAGTATTGGTCCCTCTAGACCTTCACTTTCATAGCCTAGCTACAAAACCCTCTTTTAGGCCCAATTAAAACATTTATCACATACTCTCATTCATTGAACCATTTACGTATTTAGGTATTCACTGTTGGTATTGTCATACCAACTACACTTGCAAGGTAACATCAATATGTCAAACCAATCATCATCACTTGAGGGAATTCACAACTCCCTTGGTTCAATTTTAAAATCATTATGTTTTATTAGTTTTTTCCAATATGTATTAGTTCAAGAATAGTTAAATGTACATACTTTTCATATTCAAGACCAATTTCACAATATAAGATTGAGGTCATTAACACTTCAATTGTCAATATTTAAAAATTGGGAGAAATTGCAATCTCCTAGTTTATTCACCATTATCATATACCCCACAAGTTCAAAATCATTAATAAAGCATGAATAATTTCATATAAACCATGGGAAAAGCAATTACATCAACAATATTTCAAAAGCCCTCCACCCACATTCAAAATCATCAATAAACATGGATATAATTATAAACACATGTTTTTGATAAAATAGTAATTGGGGAAGAGTAATATGCCTTAGACACACAAAGATTTGTGAGCAATTGTGGATTTGGAACCCAAATGATGAACTTAAGTTGAAACCTTATTCTTTCTTGGAGTTTTGAAGTTTAAGATTGAAATAATTGATGTTGTGTCATAAAAACTAATGGGAATATGCCCATGTAATGTTTAAAGTTTGTTTATAAGTGAAAGGACCTCATTACCCTTCATCCCAATTTAGGTAAAACAAAACAGCCAACATTTACATAGGTCCGTGGCACGGATCTTATTGCAGAGACTAACCTATGTATTGTGGACCTTAACGCGGAGACTAACCTTCATGTCACGGAGGCTATTGCGGAAAGTCAGCCTCCGTGGCACGCTAATATCGCGGAGGCTTATTGCCTTTGTGACCCAAAACTATCCCGAACCCCACTCAAAAATTTTAAAACTCTTCTGGGACACCCCTTTAACATACCCAAGTACAATTTAAGTTAAAAATCGATGTTTTGAACACGAAAAATCCAAAAATAAAAATACTCAAATTTTGAGGGTGTTACATCTGTCATGTCTTCAAGTTAAAAGTCTTAAAGTTTATCAAGTCTACAAGTGAAAGTTTCAAGTCTTTCAAGCCTATAAGTTGAAGTCATCAAATTTGTCATCTCTACAAGTTGAAATCGTCAAATTCATCAAGTCTGCAAACTGAAATCTCCAAATTTGCTAAATTTGCAAGTTGAAGTCCTCAAATCTATCAAGTCTATAAGTTGAAGTCATCAAATATGTCAAATCTGCAATTTGAAGTCATCAAATCCATCAAGTCTACAAATTGAAGTTTCCAAATCTGCTAAGTTTGCAAGTTGAACTCTTCAAATCAGCTAAAGTTGCAAGTTGAAGTCATCAAAGTCTTCAAGTTGAGGCCTTTTAAATTTTTATTCCTTAAGGTGGACAAAATTTATCACTTTGCACTTTAAGTTGGCTTTTTATGAATTCATCCTTAAAAAGATATCTAAATTTTCATACTTTAATGTGGATAAAATTTATCTCTTTTCACCTTAAGCTGGTCTTTTCACAATTTTTTTTCTTGAGAGAATCTGTAGGTGGACAAAATTTATCGCTTTGAATCTTAATTTGGCCTTTTCACAAGTTTGTTATGAATGAAGAAGCTGAACTTGTCAGTCTCAAAGTGTCAGAGATGATGTTTAACTCTCACATCTTAAGCTGGTTGTTGCACGAATAAATCATTAAAAGGGGCAGTTTTTTTATTTAAAAGTATCGAAGGTGATATTAAACTCTCATACCTTAAGCTGAATCTCTCATGAACTTTGTTTGTAGTGAGCCCAAAAAAGATAAGGGAAGGAGAGAAATAAATAAATGCAAAGCAAAGAAAGATATTACCTTGCACCCACATACCGTAATTAAACCTGTTGCAGAAAAAATCCATCCATTTAGGCTAAGGAAATAAGGAGCATCCTCCTACTTATAGGCATCGAAGGTGGTGTCTAGTTCCAAAACTAAATAGAATTGGAAGTTGTCAACGCAGCATGTGAAATAGTGAAATATGGAGGATAAAAGGTTATTTGCATTGTAATATGAAGGAAAATAATAGATGACTTTGTCCGTAGTGGAGTTCATTTCGGGGAACTATATTTCTGTTCTTTTTACTCCAACTCCACTGTAGAATTCTCTTATATGTATTATCTCATAGTATATACCACACTAGGACATGTTACTTCAATCTTAGTCTTCAAAAATATATATACTCATTAAAACACTTCGCAATAGACAAAGTAGTCATTTCATCCCTTTTTTTTGTTTACTTATTATTTAACTATAACATTGATTCCTAAAATAATTTGGTCAGGACTTCAAAATACATGGTAACTTTTATCTTCTAATTTGTCAAGGTTTAATTTGTTTACTTCACCTATATATATATATATATGATTAATATAGTATGCATACAAAATTTAGGTCTACAAATTGCAGGATAACAATTGTATGTTCCTCCACCCTCCATCGTAAAAATTTGTTCATGTTCTCATAATCACGACTTCTTTGGGCAACTGCGAGGGGAGCAAAAGGTATGAAAATTTTTTTGTTTGTAAATTAAAATATGTAGCTCCCATTATTTTTCTTTGATAGTTTTGTGAATGGGGTTTAGGGATTAGATCTCCTCCACTACTATTTTATCCATTAGTATTCAGCAAAAGTGTCATGCGAACAACATTGCAACCTAATGCATTCGACTTTTGGAGGCTGATGGATCCATGGATTTGATTAGAGGCCGATGGGACTCTTTGTGATGAAAGGTATTATGACATATATTATATTAGCATGCCCATGGCAATTTCTTTGTAATCAACTATTGTATTTCAAACATCTACTTTATATAAATTACAATTTTTAAGTTTCTCAAACATCTTATGCTCTTAAAGAGAGTGAAGAACATAACAGTTTTTTTGATATATCACTTTTGAATAGTTTAAGTGTCTAATTGAAAAAAAAATCTATTGAGGTATCTAAGTAAAATATGTGAACAATTTAAAATTATAATTTATCTCAGATAGACTATAGTTTTATAGTGTCTCTTGTGGATTTCTGCCAACTTTTGTTGTATTTTATTAACTTATAAAACATATTATTTGATTTATCCGAAGATGTCTAACTATACGTTTACTTTTACATTTGATTTAGGTTTCATGTTTCAGTTTTCAATATAATTCGGCTATATATTATGTCAAGCAATATAATGACACATGCTTAATATTGTCAACAAAATATTAGATTACAAGAAAACAGTTTCTTGGGTATGAGCACGTGAATTTTAAGCAAGTTGATGCCATGTCTATCAATTCAAGGGTAGCAGTTCTAGGTATTTGATTAATATATTGATTGAAACTTTGTTGATTGTAACCACCTTCAGTTGACCCTTAAGCATTTGATTTGATTATTTTCATGGCATGTGAATAACTAATTATTTTTTTTAGTCAAGAATTGACTTAGGATTTTGTAGGAATATATAGAGGTTGAGAATTGGGGTAAAATATTGGTAGGTAATCGAACGTATTTTTTTCTTTTTAATTTTATTAGTATTGTGATCTCCCACTAGCGTAACTCCTCCATCTCTCTACATGTTGCTCCTTTTTTGCTAGCCTATTTACAAACACGTGAATATTTGTGTGAATTTGTAATTTCAAAATAGTAGAAACTAGTATCCAAAAATAACTAGAAACTTTGAAATTGAATTTAATAGGCATCAGTGTTTTGTTTAAGAGTTCCTTTTTCGTTATAAGATTTTAGATTTAGGAGCCTAATTCATTTTTTTTTAAGAATTTCTTCTTTTTATCATTTTTAGCCATACACAATTTGGGCAAGTTTTGACCCACAGTTTGATCCTTTTAAAACAAAATTACAAAAGATTTGTAGTCTATGAGAACCATGAGTAGTTTAATATTTTGTTATTATGGTTTTAACCTTAATTATTAATTCTTACCCTTCATTAAAAGATTTCGTAATACAAAAAATTTGTTAATAGAACTTTATTGAAAGGAAGAAAGGCTAAGATTTACAATATAATCTGAAAAGCCTGAAACTAACTAAACAAAAGTAGGCTATATATACATAGCCAATAACCTAAAGGTCCATAAACTAAAGGCCCAATAACATATGGGCTAACATCCCCCCTCAAACTCACAATGCAACAGCAATAAGCATTGAGAGTTTGTCACACAAAAAACGAAATCGAGACGCCGACTGAGCCTTCGTAAAAAGGTCAGCAATCTGCAAAGACGATGGAACAAAAGGAAGCGATATGGTCCCGAGCTGTAAATGATGACGGGTGAAGTGACAATCAATCTCAATGTGCTTCATACGCTCATGGAAGACAGAATTCTTTGCAATTTGTACCGCACTTTTGTTATCACAATGCAGGGGAGTAGGCATAGAAATGTGAACCCCCATATCTGCAAGAAGCCAACGTAACCAAATAATCTCACATGTAGTCACAGCCATAGCACGATACTCAGCCTCCGTGGAAGATCTAGAGACAACATCTTGTTTCTTGCTCTTCCACGAGATTAAAGAGTCTCCAAGAAACACACAAAAACCAGTGGTGGATTTACGATCATTGCGATCTCTATCCCAATCAGCATCACTATAGGCTCGCAACTCGAGAGATGACGTAGAGGGAAACAAGAGATTCTGAAACTGAGTGCCACGAAGATACCTTAGAATACGAAGTACAGCTCCCCAGTGCACAGAAGTAGGAGCAGTAACAAACTGGCTAACAACATGAACTGCATGTGCTATATCTGGACGAGTAACCGTAAGATAAACCAAACTACCCACAATAGTCCGATAAAGACTCGGATCTGATAATGGAACACCATCACTAGGAGAGTAACGTGCATTGGTTTCAAGGGGAGTATCTACAGTCCTGTTGTCAGAAAGACGCGCCCGTGTAAACAAGTCAGATATATACTTAGTCTGAGAAAGAAGATACCCTTTCTTAGACTGAGCCACCTCAATACCCAGAAAATAACGCAGCAAGCCCAAGTCCTTCATTGCAAATCGATGAGCCAAATCATACTTCAATAACTCAATACCACTATGATCATCACCAGTAATAATCATATCATCTACATATAAGGACAATAGAATTCGCCCTGCACTTGTACATCTAACAAACAATGCTGAATCATGGTTACTCGGGACAAATCCAAGGGAAGTAATAACACTGGAGAATTTCTCAAACCAAGCACGAGGGGCTTGTTTGAGACCATATAAAGCTTTTCGAAGCCGACAAACTTCACCTGGCTGGTGGTCAATACCTGGGGGAGGAGTCATATAAACTTCCGCGTGGAGATCACCATTCAGAAAAGCATTCTTGACATCCATCTGAAATATCTTCCACTGTCGAACGGATGCAACAGCAATCATAGTGCGAACAGTCGTCATCTTTGCTACGGGGGAAAAAGTCTCCTCATAATCCATACCATATTGTTGTGAATACCCTTTTGCCACAAGTCTTGCCTTGTATCGCTCAACAGACCCATCAGATTTTGTTTTTATCTTATACACCCATCGACAACCAATCGCATGCTTACCAGGTGGGAGAGTAACCAAATCCCATGTATGTGTATGATGAAGAGCAGCAAGTTCCTCGACCATAGCATTCTGCCAAAGAGGATCAGACACAGCCTCTCTATACGACTCAGGTTCAGACAAATGATGTATGTTTGCAATAAAGGAAGCAAATGAGGCTGAATATGTAGAATAGTAAAAATCTGGCAGTTTGGTGGACTTACAAGGTCGAGTAGACCTCCTCAGAGGTGGTGGGTCTCCAGTCTCAACAGTCGAAGGAGCAGACTCAGGCACAGGCGAGGCTGAAGCACTATCAGGTGGCACACCAGATGGCATGGATGAATCCGGAACTGGAACCTCTATGTCAATCCCAAAGGGATCAATAAGCCGAATATCTGACTTTGTCACATCATGGGTTTTAGCTGGAATGGAATAAAAAGGAATATGTTCCAAAAAAGTGACATGTCGTGAAACATATAATTTCTGACTTACAGGATCATAGCAACGACAGCCTTTTTGTCCAATACCATACCCCAAAAACACACACATAGCTGATTTTGACCCTAACTTATTTCGTTCAACATGAAGACGAAGAACAAAGCAAGTACATCCAAAAACTCGTAATGCAGAATAATTCGGCGGGTGACCATATAGTTTCTCAAACGGAGACATCCCTGAAGTCAATGCAGTAGGAATACGATTAATCACATATACAGCAGTTAGAACTGCTTCTCCCCAAAAAATACTAGGAACCTCTGCAGACAAAAGTAAAGAGCGTGCTGTCTCAACAATATGACGATGTTTTCTTTCTGCCAGACCGTTCTGCTCAGGAGTGTCGGTACAAGATGACTGGTGTATGGTACCATCAGAGGCAAGTAACTGAGTGAAGTCATTAGAGGTATATTCACCCCCTAAGTCACACCTGAAACACTTTATCACAGCTGAATGTTGTGTTTTAACAAGGGCTCTAAAGTTGTTGTAAATGCCAAAGAAATCAGATCTGCGTTTCATAAGATACACCCAGGTATAACGAGTATAGTCATCTATAAACGAAACATAATAGGTCGATCCACCCTTAGTGGATACTGGCGCTGGTCCCCATACATCAGATGAATAATGTCAAAAGGAGCAACAGAATAAGACACACTTTTATTAAACGGTAAGGCAGAAAATTTTGCCAGTTTACAACCACGACAATCTGAAATATCACTAGTGTTCACATGACCCAAAGCACCACTAGATACCAAAAAACGTAAACGTGAAACTGACACATGTCCTAATCTGGAATGCCAAAGATAAAACTGAGAAGACAAAGGACTCAAACGAAAAGAAGATAAATCTATGCTAGAGGCAGCAACTACAGACACTTTGAGATTCTCCAAGACATAGAGTTCCCCCAACCTACAGCCGGTCCCAATCACCCTCTGAGTGTGTTGGTCCTGTATAACACAAACAGAATCAGAAAAAAACACCCAATTACCAGCCTTACACAACTGACTGACCGAAACAAGATTTAAAGCAAGTTTGGGAATGTAATAAACATCAGAGAGGACAATGTGAGGGGTAGTAACAGAACCAACACCCTCGACTGACATAGGTACAGCACTCGCGGACATAACAGAGATTGGTGAAATGGGTGACAAAGAACCAAACGATGACAAATGAGGGGACATGTGATGAGACGCACCAGAATCCAATATCCACAAGGAGGAAGGAATACCTGAGGTACTAGAAGAAACTGAACCCGAATGAGACATAGATGCTGACATGGCCGTAGGATTAGAAACGAAGAACTGTCTGAACTGTTCGAAAACCTGGGGATCCAACGCAGAAGGTGGCATAGTGCTAACAGACTCAACATCTACAGATGGTGCAGCAGCAGCGAACTGTGGAGGACGAGATGACCACGGAGGAGCACCAGAGGAGCGTGACGGAGACTTTTGCTGCCCATATTTCTGTTGCTGCCCAGATTGAGGCTGTTTGACCTTGTTAAGTAACAACGGACACTGAGCCTTCCAATGATTTTTCTGTCTGCAGAATGCACACTCATCAAATGCAACTTTAGGAGATTGTCGAGTCTGAGTACGGGATGGCCTAGACTGATCAGTTGAAGCAGCAAACACGACAGGAGTAGTAGTTACTTTAGACCCTTTATCCACTTGAGACTTGATACGAGTCTCCTCTGCAATCAGTTCATGAACCACAGAATCAACAGTAGGGAGGGGAGATCGATGAAGGATTGTTCCACGTAGGCCCTCAAAGTCAGAACGGAGTGCCATCAAAAACTGAACCAAGCGTTGCTCTTCCCGTCTAGCAATGTACGGCCCAAAACCTTTTAACTCTGCAGATTCAGTAAGTGCCAATTGATCCCACAAATCCGACATGGCAGCATAAAAATCTTGAATACTGAGATCATGCTGTTGAAGAGCACGGATATCATACTCCAACTGGTACTGCTTAGCCAAATTAGACTGAGTGTACAGTCTTTCCAAATGATCCCAGACCTCCTTTGCTGTGTCATACTTAGCCAATTGCATACCAATTGACTGAGTTACAGAATTGTTAATCCAAGTGATAATCTTGGAGTTATTAGTTTCCCATAAGTCCACCAACAAATCAAAATTTTCAGTTTTATCATCAATAGGTCTTGGTTTTACTCCAGTGATATAACCCCACATATTCTTCCCACGAAGAAAATTCTTCATGACATAACTCCAATAGGCATAGTTCTTACCATCTAATTGAGTACTAATGGACTGGAGAGAATCATCCTTTCCAGTCATTGTAAACACAGCAACACACAAACAATTCAAAAAACAAAAAGATGCAAAACCCTAGGTTGAACAATTCCGAATGAACAACAATGGCAGCAAGCAAAAGAACGAAAGACGAACAATACCAGACAGCAAACGAAGACAGCAACAAATCAATCCAACCAAAAAACCCAACGAAAACAGCAAACGAATACAGGACATGGATCGAACTAGCTTTGATACCATGTTAATAGAACTTTATTGAAAGGAAGAAAGGCTAAGATTTACAATATAATCTGAAAAGCCTGAAACTAACTAAACAAAAGTAGGCTATATATACATAGCCAATAACCTAAAGGTCCATAAACTAAAGGCCCAATAACATATGGGCTAACAAAATTATCTTTTCCCTTTCTCCTTCAAATTACTATTAAATTACTTTTTAAAAATATTTAAATAAGAAGTTTTGCAGCATATGATAAGAGAAAAATTTAAAATATTAAAGAGTCTTCAAATATATGATAAGAGGTATTATGAAAAATAATAATTAACTACACTCTTATACTGCGGAATAGACGTTGCAAGAAAGAAAATTTAAAAAACTTAACTACTTTTAGTTGAGTATTTATACATTGGGTTTTCTCACATAATTTTTTTGTCTCTTTTTCTCCGGAAAACTTGCCATTTTGATGTAGGTTTTCCTACATGTGCCTATTTTACTTAGGAGTCTTTTAGGAATACAAAATTTATTGTATAAATAACATAAATATCAACCTTTTGGAAGTAGTTACACTGTCTTCCACTTTTTAAATTATTTTATTCTCTCTCCCTATTAATATACATAACATAGCCAACATGTACATAGCATTTTGTGTACATGTTAAAATTTTTGTAATATGTTTAGGGAGATGGGATTTTTTATAATATTGAAAACATAAGTTGTGTATTTATGTAATTTTTAGAAATTTTTTATTACTGCTATTTGAATATGACTATTGACGAAGAAGTCCATTTAGCGTACCTTTATAAGAAAAGATCATGTTAAAATTTTTGTAATATGTTTAGGGAGATGGGATTTTTTTATAATATTGAAAACATAAGTTGTGTATTTATGTAATTTTTAGAAATTTTTTATTACTGCTATTTGAATATGACTATTGACGAAGAAGTCCATTTAGCGTACCTTTATAAGAAAAGACAACAATGCAATTTGCTGAAAACTTAAATTCATATCGAGTTGAAGTTTTGTGTACCGTCAGACGTCAGTGTACAAAATATTGGTTCAAATATTTGATGAAGGATAAGATATGTGATGTGGGTTTGGGATGGTTCAAATGTTTGAAAAGGAGATGCATAAATGCCCAAATGTAGAGGTTTGAGAGGTTGGCTACAAATGACCATAGGAGAGGTAGAGGTAGACCGAAGAAGTATTTGAGATAGGTGATTAAATAGGACGTGAGACAATTACAGTCTACTGAGCATTAGGGATTGTTGGGATGTTTTTTCTTGAACCTAAGGATCTATCGAAAACAACTTCTCTATTGTTGGGGTAAAAGATAAGGTCTACATAGACACTAGCTATGTTATTTTTATAACAAGACATCATCAAACACTAGAATGACAAAATCATAAAAGGACAGTTCTATTGGCGACTTGCAACTTGGAAGCCTAAGTTTAATTATATTAATTTTAATTTGAAGTATTTTAAACCACAAATTATATTCTAAAGATGTGAAATTCATACACTAACTCTCATAATTTATTTATTTTTTGAAAAACTATGTTTTCTATAGTGAAGTGACAAAAATATTGAATCTTTTGATGGGTATATTTAAATTTGATTATGAATCTAGAACTCATAATATTATTAAAAGAAATAGAATTGTTGTATATTTAGCTAAGTCAAAAACTTGTGATAGGTAAAAAAAGTATTACATTTTTTATCAATTGACGTGATATCCATGTGCAAGCACGTACACTAAACTAGTATATATGAAGATCCTTAGAAAAGTGATTTGAACTTTTTGCCCTTCATTAAAACACTCCATAATAGACAAAATCGTCATTTACTATTTTTTATAAATAATTAATATTAAATTATTATTTAAATACTCAGGTTAAAAATTACTATTTTTAAAAAATAATTAACATTAAATCACTATTTAAATACTTCAGATAAAAAAAAGGAAAAATCCCACACCTAAAAGGAATTAAATATAATGTGTGAAATTTTTTATTAGGAACATATGTAATTTTTTAGGAGAAAAATGATGTAAAAGGAAAAAAGAATTAAGAACCAAAATTATGTTTGTTGAAAACGAAACATGGATGGAAACTTTTAAGAAAAGAAAAATTTACTAATAAAAATATATTTCTTTTTGAAAAAAAATCTATGCAAAAGGAAGAAAATCATTTGATTCAGATATGAAATTTTATTATTTAACACTTCTAAATCAATTAGACTTTTACCTTATATAAAACTTCAAAATCATATAAAATTTTACCTTATATAAAAAATGTCTATAATTCTATTTAAGTCATATTTTCATCAAAGTTTACTTAAAAATTTTTATTTTGATAATTGATAATTAATTAAAGTTTTCTTCTTGCGTTCATGACTAGAGTTCTAGCCTTCTTTGTTATATGAATTTATGATTTTTCTTTTAATTTTATCTATAATCTATAATCTATATCTATATCTATAACCTATATCTATATCTATAATCAATATCTATATCTATAATCTATATATAAAATCTATAATCTGTAATCTATATCTATATCTATATCTATAATCTATAATATATTAAAAGTATGAAGACTCTTAGAAAAGTTATTTGAACTTTTTGCCCTTGATTAAAACACTCCATAATAAACAAAATCGTCATTTACTATTTTTTAAAAATAATTATCATTAAATTATTATTTAAATACTTAGGATAAAAAAAAAAAAAATCTCACGCCTAAAAGGAACTAAATATAATGTGTGAAATTTTTTATTAGGAGTCATATGAATTTTTTTAGGAGAAAAGTGATGTAAAAGGGAAAAAGAATTAAGAACCAAAATTATGTTTGTTGAAAAGGAAACACGCAAGGAAACTTTTAAGAAAAAAAAAATTACAATCAAAATATATATATATTTTTTAAATCTAAGCAAAAGGAAAAAACTTATTTCTTTCAGGTATGAAATTGTATTGTTTAACACTTTTAAATTAATTAGAATTTTACCTTATATAAAACTTCTAAATCATATAAAATTTTACCTCATATAATTTTTTTACCTTATATAAAGAATGTCTATAATTCTATTTAAGTCGTATTTTGATCAAAGTTTACATGAAATTTTTTTTATTTTGATAATTGATAATTAATTAAAACTTTCTTCTTGCATTCATGACTAGAGTTTTGTAGCCTTCTTTGTTATATGAATTTATGAATTTTCTTTTAATTTCTTTTATACGTATTTAGTTTAATTGTGAATAAATCATGAGATCTAACATATCATCATTATGTTTGTTAATAAACTTTATTTATTATGTTTTTTTGAGGAGTATGAAAATCCATGCATCTTATGAGAATCTGTTTTTCCTACCATCTACCACGTTTTTAATATTTGTTTCAAAATACGGTCATAAGCTGAATATTGTTTCATATCTTTGTCGTCTTGAGAAAAATGACCGTCAACGTCCTCTTCATTTCTTTTCTTTGTTTATCTCAATTGTGGGGAATTTTAGCATATTGGAATCATTAAGATGGGTCTAGAAAAATGAGAAAGGATTTATTACTCTATTTTTTTTCTGTATGGAAACCTTAATTTGGTGTTATTGTGATCTCTACAATGCATTCATACAGGTCATTAAGATATCAAAAGAAAACAAAGTCAAGTATGAACTAGACAACAAAATCGGTCTTATTAAGGTATATGGCATGATGACCTAAATTAAGTTAGCTCTAAGCGATCCTCTAAGAAGAAACATGATCGTAGAGGTAATTTTAATTTATTTTATCAATGTAAATAACTATAATTCCTTAATAAATGATGTTTTACAACTTGCAAGCATATTTTTTCATTCAAAGTATTAGTTTAAAATTGGGACATAACTCCTTTCTACTATCTGTTTTTTTTAATTGTATATAAGTAAAAGTTGGAGTCTTCTAACAAAATTATTTATTTTAAAATTAATGACACTTTCTAATGATTTTATTATTTGCATATATTTATTTATGATACTATATTTTGGAGAATTTATTTCCTCTAGGTTTTGTGTTTGTTATATTAATTTTTTAATATGTAAGTCATTTAACTAAAGCATATTAAATATTATGTTTGTTTTTATTATAATTTTCTTCGTAATCTTATTTTGTGAATGTTTGTAATGTAAGCTTTGCATAACGTCATATTATTCAATTTCAACTTTAATTATTTTCTAGGTTCACAAATATATTTTTAGTATAGAAATTTATGAGTTAAAGTTGTAATTTTTGTTAATGGATCTTTGTAATTTTCAAATTTATTTTTTTATGAACAAAAATATTTTATATTTATTTGTGCTTGATTAATAGAATGATTTGAATTTTGTAGGCGTGTACATGTATTACATTATAAGGTATGTTAATACCTCATGAAAATGATTATGAGACCAATTTTTGAAAATTTTTTCTTTTTGCAGGTTAGGAAAAATTTTCTATTAATTTGAATTTAAATTGTTAAGTCGTTACCCAATTAATCTATTCATCATTTACGTGAATTTGCAATCTATGTTAAAGCACACATCAAAAAATTAATTTAAATAATAAAAAAAATCTAAATAGAATATTAATAGATTATTAAGATCCTAAATTAAATGACATGAAAGACACTCTAATTACATAATGCACTAAATTAAGTATATGTTTGAAAATACCTTAGATCAAAGGATGAGAGATTGGATTAAAATAAATCTAAAAAATAAAACGAGTTTTAACTTCAACTATTTTCATAAATTAAAAAAAGATAATTTTGTTTTAAAAGTATTTTTGAGAAAAAAACTTTTAAAAGCACTTTTAAAGGTTTTGTCAACTATTTATAGTTAGTCAAATACTAATAGTTGTTCTGTTTCTAAATTTATTAGTCAAACACAAATTGATTCTCATCGAAAAATAGACATCAAAGTAATTTTATAAAATTGAACTCATTGAAGCAAATTACATGCGTGGAACGCGTATGTTAAGACTAGTATATATATATATATATAATAAAAGAAGAGAGTCAAATCTAAAATTAAGATAAATGACATCTTGAGAGATATCTACTTAAATTTTTATAGTAAAAAACTATTATTTTATAACAAAAAGCTATTTTATTGATTATTTAAATATTTAATATTTTTTTTATATTTCTATATATATAATAAAGGAAGATATTCTGACCTAAAATTAAGACAAATGACATCTTGAGAACTACCCACTTAAATTCTTACAATCAAAAACTATCATTTTATAACAAAGAACTATTTTGTTGATTATTTAAATATTAATATATTTTTTATATTTCATATTGTGGTTAAAAATAATTGAGATTATTTTCTATTGAATGAAAACTATTGTGATTGTTCAATTAGTTCATATTAAGATTACTAATTAATTACTTCTTATTATTTTGTGTTTTATTGATTATTTATTTAATTAATATTATTTTATATTGTGGTATAAACAATTATGATTCAGTTCTATTGGATGAAAATCATTATGATTTTATGTTATTTCATATTGTGATAAAAATCAATTAAGTTTCATTTCTATTGGATGAAAACTATTGTGATTGTTCAATTAGTTCATATTAAGATTACTAATTAATTACTTCTTATTATTTTGTGTTTTGTTGATTATTTATTTATTTAATATTATTTTATATTTTAGATTGTTGTAAAAAAACAACTGATTGTTCAATTATTTTATATTAAGAAATTAGTAGTTAATTACTTCATATTATGTTATGTTTTATTGATTATTTATTTATTTATTTAATATTATTTCATATTTCATATTATGGTAAAAAAACAATTGAGATTGATTTCTATTGGATGAAAACTATTATGACTATTCAGTTATTTCATATTAAAATTATTAATTAATTACTTCTTATTATTTTATATTTTATTAATTATTCATTTATTTAATTAATATTATTTCATATTGTGGTATAAACAATAAGATTCATTTTTAGTGAATGAAAACTATTATGATTTTATATTATTTCATATTATGATAAAAGTCAATTAAGATTCATTTCTATTGGATGAAAACTATTATAATTGTTCAATTATTTCATGCTAAGAATAGTAGTTAATTATTTTATATTATTTTATATTTTGATGATTATTTATTTATTTAATATTACTTCATATTTCATATTGTTGTAAAAATATAAATGATTGTTCAATTATTTTATATTAAGAAATTAGTAGTTGATTACTTCACATTATGTTATGTTTTGTCGATTATTTATTTATTTATTTAATATTATTTCATATTTTATATTGTGGTAAAAAATAATTGAGATTGGTTTCTACGAGATGAGCACTATTAAAATTTATTTCTATTGGATGAAAAATATTATAATTGTTCGATTATTTCATATTTTGCTGATTATATAATTATTTCATATAAAAAATAACTAAGATTGACTCCCATTATAAATATAGACTATTAAGATATTCTCTTATTGATTGATGGAACTTTAAAAGAAAACATAATATAATTACTCCTAAGTACGTAAAAATTAATTTCTACTTTTAAAATTCACACCACTTCTCACAATTACGCAGTTTTTAACAATTTACCATTCAACAATATATATTCCACAAGATCAGATATTATTAGATGGCGATGGTAACTAAATGTTAATATTTGTTTTATGTCTATGCTAATCATTATAATAATTCAATCTTAATTGTTTATACCACAATATGAAATAATATTAAATAAATAATTAATTAATAAAATATAAAATAATGTATTCATCCACTTGAATTAAATTTTAATAGTACTCATCCCGTAGAAGTCAATACCTTTTTAAAGTTGATCAAATTTTCTCTCTGAATTTAAGTCAATAGTGAATTAATTTTTTTTTAAAATACCGAATGGATCAAACTCAAATTTTTTTTTAGTATATCAAAATTTTTCACGTCACTTTTTTTAATTTTTTTGGTTATTTTAGCCTAATCTAATTTTTGTGGTTTTGATGAATAAAAATTGTAGAAATAAATATAATTATTTTGAAAATACTATGATTCAATTAAGGGAATAATCAATTACAAATCAAGTGACGTATATGGACAAGATTATTGTGACAAAAATATTCATCTAATAAATAATAGTTGATATAGTTAAAAAATCATTTATCTTTTTTTTTTTAGTATTTAACTATTTTGAGAGAAATTTGGCGATGCTTGATATTCTTTTTTTGTTTTAAAACTTCTATTAATTCTTTTTTTTGTTGTTGTTGTTTTAAAAGTTGCTATTAGTTGCAATATAAGAAGTATTGCTATGGCTTGCAATATTCAATCTAAGGATATATATTTTAATTTTTTTTTTCTCATGCTAATTTAATTAGATTTTAATTTTTATTAAACTAGTCCATTGATTGGAGTCCATGTTGCTAAGCTCAAAATGTAATCTTATCCTGAACACCTATTCGGTGTAACTTGTCAAATAACACGACATGCTAAGTCAAGCGAAAGATCTGCCACGTATCAAAATGATGCAGCATGCCTAGTGAAATCAATGACAAATGAAATATGTCACGTGTATAAGTGACATATTCTAGCCAATCAAATATCCAATTGTCACTCAAATTTGATTGGATGAAAGAAGTATGTCCTCATGACGATGCCTCTTTCCTACAACTATAAATAAGGGTCTCATAATTCAGAAAAACAAACAAGAATTCTAACAAAAAGCAAGAGAGAACTTGTGAAATAAATGATGCAAATTTCTCTACAAGCTACAAGTTCAAATACAGCTCAAAATCGAGATGTAAATTCAGATCAAGCTGAAAAGTCCTTGGATTCAAATGCATGTCAAGATCAAGTTTATCAGGATTTAAGATCAAGCTCCAAAAGTCCTTGAATTCAAATACAAGTCATGATCAAGTTTATCAAGATTCAAGATTAAGCTTAAAATCTCTTGCATTCAATATAAACAAGACCACTATATTCAAGGTCAAGCTTCAATCTCTTGAATTCAAGTACAAGTCAACATCAGGACCATCAAATTCTAGATCAAGCTCAAATGTCTTTGGATTCAAATACAAAGTAAAGTTCAAGTCCATCAAATTTAAGATCAAACTCAAAGACCCTTGAATTTACATTCAAAAGAAGAATTAGAGAATTCATAGATATTATAACACTCACATATATTGAAATCAAATAATAATTATTGTAATATTTCTTTGTCTTGATTATTTATTTTCTCGACTCAAATTTTACTGTCTAAAGCAACCATTATCGTTATGTTTCAATAATTAATCAGATTACAGAATTTTACAACTTAAAGAACTTCTTAGATAAGAGGTAAATTGGATAAACTATTGCAAAAGTTTGGACAAAATTAAAGCTATAAGAACTAGCTATGCATGCTCTGATATTTTGTTGAAAAGCATGAATTGCAATAAATAGAATGAAGAGAAGAACAAAAATAGAAGAGAAGAAGTATGAGTAAAATTCAGTAGGAAATTTTATTCCATTGGGCTGTGATGTATGTGTTGTCTTTATAGATCTATAAAATCAGTTAACTAACTTGACACTAACTAACTAACTACTGCATTGAATAATCTAACAGCCTAAAAAACCAATTACTTAATGCAATGACTCCACTACCCTTTCTTGACACTTGACCTCTACAACAGATTCATCCTAAGAAATATATAAATATATATTTGGCTAAAGAGTTCCAACTGTTGTAGGATGAGATTCTGATTTAGTTTTTTGACAATTCCATTATTGGTGTAATAACACATCTGTGCCGATTTTGCAGGAGTTTTTTAAAAGAAGTATGTTAAGCCTTGCATAACAATCATAAAATGTACACTAAGTTCTGAAAAATAAATGATTAAACCTATACATAAAACACAAATATACGTTATATTTGTAACAAAAACAACATACATACATGGTAAAGCCAGCTAAAATTTTCATTCCTCACAAAAAAAGAATATAGTGATGTATACTACAAGTTTATATAAATACAACAATATTACAAAAATATAGTCTAATTGACTAAATGTATACAATCAACAACATACAAATAGTAGTTCAAAATATAACTCTATTTCTCAGAACATATAAAGATACATACATGAGTTCAAACATACATTGTATCAAAGAAATCTCTAAATATTCTACATTTCTATAAAGTTTAAAATATACGTTGTATCAAATGTTGAACATTTATTAACAGCTACATAAAGCGAATTACAATTTCAAAATAATAGGAGTGACATACACATTGTAATTTTATATCAATAAATATAGAACCTTTTTTACTTTTCTCTTCCTTTCTAAACTTATATTTTCTTATAAAAACTTTAGAACTCGTTTAGTCTTGTACAACCTCTTTCCTTTTGTTCGAGTTTAAAGCTTCATCTTCATCTAATGACCGCATATTTTATAGGGTCATTGCGAAACATGGTTTGTCTCTCTATCATTGTGGCCTCAATATACTCTGCATTGTCATATTTTTTTAGTGAAACTGCACTAATCAAATGATGGATCATCATTAAAGTTGGGTGAGATGGATTGTATACCTCAAGTAACCATTCTAGGAGTACTTTCGTCCACCATTAATCCGACCAATAATTATTTATAGTATCTTTACCAAAATGAAATGTACCCATAATTTAATTAAGATACAAAATCACGACTTGAGTAATGAGCACATGGGCAAGAAAAAATTGGTGATGTAAAAGTGAGTGATAAGAAGTGATAGATAGTGGGTTAAAGAATATGAACTAAGGAAACCGGCGTATTTGCTACCAAACTCAAAATATTGTTAGGTATTGATGTTGGTTTCTTAGATGATCATTCAAAGTCTATTGTCTCAAAAAATCTGATTTTCTTTATTGAAGAAAATTGGAACAAGAAGAAAAGTGACTTTATGATATAATAATTTTTAGTTACGTGGCCATCTAAGAAATCAACTTCTATGTATCGTAATTATTTCAAACTAGCGTTATATATCATATATATATATATACACCTTTTACAAATTTGTCAAGTTGCATAATTTTATTTAAAATAAATAAACAAAAAAAGAAAAATCATAAACCCACATTGTAAATAAAAATTAAAGATACGAATGTAGTAAGTACATTGTTTAATTATAGTAGTTAGATATGAAGTTATTATAGCTTACTGCTTAGTGTCCATTCATGTGACACGCTCATCTAGTTACACATGCATATTGTATTTTGCAAAAAAAGAAAGAGAGGTATAAACATAACTTTTAAGTGCCACGTGTATTTGTGTGATAATTAGTGAATTGCCATTTCCCAAAGAGAGACTTCCTAGCTATTTCATCACATTATCTACATATATAGTTTGACTAAAAAGATCAGAAACTCGTAATTGTAATTTTATCATCAAATATGGCATAAAACAATGGACAATAGGATTTTTTTTTGCTTTCACTTTGTATGTCATTGTGTCTCGAGTCTTAACTATATTTGTATTCACCTCAGAAAGCTCCACAATAATTGAAGGATAAAGTACACTCTAATAAAGGATGTTAAGTCCTTGGTTTTGATGATTGACAAACTATCAAATTAGCACCTAGTTCATGAAGGGTTCTTGATAACAAGTTGCAACTGCTTAGGGACCAGGTTCATCACATCTGCATCTCTTTCACTCAGTCAACATTACACCTAGAAAAGTATAGTTTTGGTTGGAAATTGGTGGCAAGGATGCAACACCTTTTTGCCCCAGGTAGTCAGAGACGTCCTAGGTTTTCTTGTCTCTTATATATAAAGCATGTTACTACAAGAAAACCTAAGCTTCCATATGCAAAAAACTTCAAATCTCTCTTAAAGCATCTTGTGATTCAAAGCCTTACTTGCAATAGGGACCTGCTCAGTTATCTTTTGTGTCTCAAGCTCTTGTTGTATTTGAGCCTTTGTTTTGTATTTGTAAATGTTGCCTACTTCTCTTGTTCATTATTGGTAGGTATATTGTCAATGATTTTTTGTCATTGAAAGTGTCATCTAGAGTTAGTTGACATAGAAGCTAGAGTTAGCTTGTTACTGATTCAGTTAGAATTAGCTATGTCAGCTAGGGCAATAGAGTTATTGCATCGTAGTTTGTTGTATAGAGTTATTAAAAGTTGAGGAAAGGTTAAAAAGTTAATCCTTGAAACATGGAACCTGTATTCAAGGTTACTTGAATTTAATGAAATGGTTGGAAATCCCACATAGTAGGTCATGGTTTTTCTCCCTTGATCAAGGAATTTCCACATAAAAGATTATGTGTGTGAATTATTTGTTCTATTCACTTTACTTTCAATCTTGTTCATCACTATATATGATAGTTAGGTCCAGGTTTCTAAGCTGGTGGTATGTAGTGATAGTTAGGTCTAAGTCTCTAAGCTAGTGGTCTATTCATGTAGTTCTTCATTTGGTATCAGAACAGGTTCTTCGTAAAAGGTCAACACCTAGGAAGGATCATCTTAATGGTAACAATACCAAATCTTGAAGTGGGTAAGTCAACCACTAGGTCACCTAGGTTTAATCAACAATACTATGGCTGGTGGAAACCGTATGCTTGATTTCATCATGGTGACAGACTGTAATCTATGGGATGTTATTGTTGATGGACTTTTTGTTCAAACTAAGCCAGTGAAAGTAGGTAACATTACTTAAAATGTTCCCCCAAAAGGGAAGGAGTACAATGAGGCTGACAGGAAAAAGATAGAGAAAAGTTTCAAAGCTAAAAAGTTCTTTGTGTATGGAATTGGTCCTGATGAATGTAATAGTATTTCAGCGTGTGAAGTAGTTAAGGAAATTTGGGAGTGCTTGAAAATAACCCATGAAGGAACCAGTGAAGTTAAGGAGTCAAAATTCGACATGTTGACCATGCAATATAAATCTTTCATCATGAAACAATGTGAGACCATTCAAGAAATGGACACAAGGTTCACTGATGTTTCGATGCTTACAACCGTAAAATACGCAAGTACTTAGGTCCGTATAGTTAGATATGATTTATTTTTGTGTCTGTTTTATAGGAAACTATGTTTTTGGAGATGAAAAAAATAAAATATGATGAAAAGGTGAAGAAGGACCACTTATAGGTCTACTTAGGACCCATAAATGGTACCTACGATGGTCGTAGGTCCCTCCGTAGGTGTCAAAAGAGAAACATCTCATAATATGAGGTTTGAAGTTCTTTTGATATTACGAAGGGGCACTTACAAGGTGTAAGTTCCTTTGTAGATAGAAGTTCTACAGCTCTGAAGATGTCTGACACTTACTACACCCACTTATAGGGCCTAAGTACCACTTACGGCCTATAAGTGGTCACCAACCTAGTTTTTTTTATTCGTTTTGGTTAGGTTTTTAGGGTTTTGATGTATTCTATAAATACCCTTTTGATGTGTTTGTATTAGTTTACTCACTCTTTACATTCACAAACATATATTGATTCAAGGATTTGACTTTTGATCTTGGAATTTCTTTTTCTTGATTATTTGTATGATTATTAATTTGAGATTCTGGATTTTCTTCTTAAATTATTGTAATATTATTCGTATGCTTTATTTATTGAATTTTATGGAGATTCTTGCAAACATGGGAGGCTAAACCACTTAACTAGGGTAGTGGGAATCCTGGTGCAATAACCAAGTAGAAGAAGTGTGAGGTCCTTCTAAATCAGTGTTTATGCATGTCTTGTGATCTTATTTGGTTTATTTGCTTTCTTAACAACTAAAAAGGTTAAGAACTTATCTGTATTCATCTCATCTTCACAAGAGAGGTTGAGATTAGGAAAAGAAGATTGCAATGGTAATTTTAGGCTACCAACTCTCATCTAATTAACTTGACACCCAAAAGAAGATAGTTAATTTAGGATCAGAGACTGAGTGTTAGTAAGGTGACACTCTGAGACTCACAAGGTAAAGAGTTAAATTCACCAAAGTTGTTCACAAAACAGTTGGTGATACATGTCTTGTCAGATTCTGCATGCAGGGTAATTAGATAGTCAGATTGAGTGCGATAAGTCTACGAAGTCAGGAAGCCAGGGGAACACATTCCTAGTATTCACCTCAAATTGATTTCAACCAAAGCGACCAAGTTTTGTTACTAGTTGATACTATTTTTACCAAATCCTTCCATTTACTTTCCTGCATTATTTTGTCTACTTTAGCAAATTCATGATATATTCGGCCTATTCCATTTGGGTTCGACCGTAACTTCTGTTGAGTTACTATATTTGACAATGAGTATGTTGTGCTTTCTTTTGAGGTATAGCTTGGGATACATTAAGATTTAGGGTCGTTGTTGGAGAATATGGTTAGGAATTAATTGACAAAGGTTGTTGATGCTATTGGGTTTTACTTTCTATTTTTCTTGCGGTGTACGCTGGTGTATGGCAAGTACTAGGAGTCAAGGCAATCCCTTGATCTCACATGATCAAGAGCTTGAAAGAACTCTATCTTAGAATTGTAGGATATTTTTCTTATTCGTTTTGGTTAGGATAGTTAGTGTTTTGATGTATTCTATAAATACCCTTTTTATGTTTTTGTATTAGCTAAGCACTCTTTATATTCACAAACATAAATTGATTCAAGGATTTGACTTTTGATCTTGGAATTCCTTTTTCTTGATTATTTGTTTTATTATTAATTTGAGATTCTGGGCTTTTTTCTTAAATTATTGTAAGATTATTCGTATGCATTCTTTATTGACTTTTATGGAGATTCATGCAAACACAAAAGGCTAAACCACCCAACTATAGTTATGGGAATGTGGGTGGAATAACAAAGTAGAGGAAGTGTGAGGTCTTTCTAAATTAGTTTTTATATATGTATTGGGATCTTGTATGGTTTATTTGCTTTCTTAACAACTAAAAAGGTTAAGAACTTGTTTGCATTCGAGCTCATCTTCACAAGAGAGTCTGAGATTAGGAAATAAAGATTGCAATGGTAATTTTAGGCAACCAACTCTCATCTAATTAACTTGACACCCAAAAGAAGATAGTTAATTTGTGATCAGAGACCAAGTATTAGTAAGGTGACACTCCGAGACTCACAAGGTGAAGAGTCAAGTTCACCAAAGGTTTTCACAAGACGGTTAGTGATATATATCTTTTCAGATTCTGCATGTAGGGCATTTAGATAGTCGGATTGAGCGTGATAAGTCTATGAAGTTAGGAAGCTAGGGGGAACACATTCCTAGTATTTATCTCAAATTGATTTCAACCAAAGTGACCAAGTTTTGTTACTAGTTGATACTATTTTTACCAAATCCTTCGATTCACTTTCCTGTATTATTCTATTTACTTCAGAAAATTCATTAGATATTCGGCCTATTCTATGTGGGTTCGACCCCAACTTCTGTTGGGTAGTAATATTTGACAGCGAGTGCATTGTTCTTTCTTTGGAGGTATAGCTTGGGAGACATATTTTAAGGTTGTTGCTGGAGAATATGGTTATGGATCAATTGACAAAGGTTGTTGAGGTTGTTGGGTTTTACTTTTCTGCTTTTTGACACGACCCGACCTCGGGCCTTCGCAATGGGCATCCCAAGTCCAACTAGGATCAAGGATCGCCCTTGTTACCCATCCCAATCGCCTATATCTAGCCTTAGATGGACTAAATTTTGAACATATACCAAGGTAGCATTATTGTTCTCATTAAGACTCTGGGATAGGGTCACGACCGTGGCCAACCCAACCGAGTCCAACCGTACCGCCCAACCATACCAAACCAAACCATAGACCATAAACTGAAGGGAATACCAAAACATAATATGAAAACCAATCCCAAAATGTAATAGGATGGAACAACCAATAATATCGTCCAATGATGTCAGCCCCTTATTACAATACCAAGGCCGACACCAATACTGATCCCGCCCTTACTAACCCCTAGAAAGTACCACAAATCCTCTATCCAAAAGTAAGCAAATTCAGCTGGGACATGCCCCAACCATGGCCAAAACCAATATCCAAAGTAAAAGAAAAGTGTCTACATAAATTCATAACATGAAATGATGCCTTCCGAAAGGATGAAAGCTCAATACTTTAGTTCTAATACTGATAACAAATCTGTATGCTAAACAGAAAGAGTGGAATGGACAGTTTTTGTATAGCGTGGGTATACAACCGCCAGTAGATGGGGTTAGCAAATGAGCACTAGCATGAATCTCAGGATAGGGATAAAATAATTCCAGTTATAAAACCAAGTGAAACCATCTATAATGCATACAACCATACATATAAGTGTTGGGAAAGGGAATCGGGCTTAGCATGCCTTAAAATCTTTACCTGGGTTGTGTAGCTTTGTCGTCCTAACCACCTACAGGCCATATAGGTTCAGCTCCCCCTGCTAAAAGGGCCAGTGCGTGTAGCCACACACCAGGGAATATACCATGGGATGAGTAGTAAATCCCCTAATATAAGTTGTGACACACACACATGGTCATCAAGACCCCTCATATTGGCAAATATGAGTTTCCAGTTTTTGTCCCCCCCCCGGACTGCCATCTTCCACGGCTTAGCTACACACCCCGCCATTATTGTCCAATTAAAAGCATGTCCAAACAATCCATTTACCATTTATTAACCAAGGCCAATATTAGTGGTATCATCATACCACCCCTTACTTGCAAGTAATATCTATAGCCAAACTATTTAGGTTAAAGGGACCTTAGATGCCCTTCCAATTACCATATTAAGTCTACTTGGGAGACTTCCATGTTCTCTACAAGCATAACCATCTAGACTTTAGCCTTTTGAAACCATTTAAACCATGCATAGATCCTTTATCCAGTTTAAAACATGCAAAAGTTCCACTAAAAGAAGTCAATGCAATGAACATATCTTTATAAGCATTTTATCAAACACATTGGGGGCATAATATAACCAAATCCAATTCCAAAGAGCATTAAACCATTACCATGCAATCCAATTGTCCAAATCCACCATTGATACATGTAAAAGTATGAGTAAACAATAGGAAATCATAACCAAGCATTCAATATCAAAACTCCCAAATAATGGCTGAAAACTATAATCATGAAATAGTAAAACCATGAAATCTATCATATAAACCATGTCTTTAGTTAAAATTACAATGAGGGAAATGAATCATGACTTATTCCAAAGAATTTGATGGAAAGAAATCACCAAGACAAGCCCCAAAGCAATTCGTAAGGTGAAACCCTTGCCTTCTTGCCCCAAAAGTTCTTGAGAGAATTATGAGTTATTTTGGAATAGTTACTAAGGGTTAACAAATAGAATAATAGGGTAAATAATCTCCTAAGTATATTAGAAGTCGTGGGTTCTAGTTAGGTTAAGTAGGAAAATATCCAGAATACCCTTACTTAAATCCTTTATAAACCCGTCACAGGGATACGACTGATCCATATGAGTCGTACCCTCCTATACGATTGGTACCCACCACTCGTATTCAAGCCTCAACCCTTGGATCAAACACTATTGGTATACGACTCATCCAACCAAGTTGTAACCACAACATACGATCCGTACCAATAACTCGTATCCCTGGCAGAATAAAATACCAGGAGGATCAAACACTGGCCACCATACAAGTCCTTAATACGACTCGTACCAAGACCTATGACTCATACCCTTAAGCTGTACCCATTCTAGTGATGAAATCATCCTACTAACTAATACTAGTTAGCATACGATAGGACCATACCATTCATTCCCCAGCATACGGCTTGTACCCATGAGTCGTATTGGGTCGCGAGAATGAAATTCCAAGAAATTTTCTAATGGTCAAAACCCAGGGTGTTACATTCATCCCCAAATGATGAAAAAGGTAAGGGTGACAACACACAGAGTCATTCGCATTATCAAATATCTCCTCAACTAAGTTTGAAAACAAAGAGGTAAAGACGTTAATATTTCCTTTAACAAACTCAAAAAATAAAGATGTTTTTAGGATACATACCTTACGCACGAATCCTAGGAGCATCAAACAAATACGGATACTTGGACTTTATGTCCTCTTTCACTTCCCAAGTAGCTTCTTCCACCTTATGTTTTTGACATAGAACCTTAATCGAAGACATATCCTTAGTCCACAACTGACTAAATTGCCGATCTAATACTCAACTAAGACCTCTTCATAAGACAGAGAATCTGAAATACCCAATCCTTCCAAAGGAACAATCAAAGAAGGATCACCAGTACACTTCCTCAACATAGAAACATAAAACATCGGATGAACCAAACTTAAGCTAGATGGTAACTCTAACTCATAAGAAACATTGACAACTCTCCGTAAAATCATATAAGGACCAATGAATTGAGGACTGAGAATCCCCTTTTTGCAAAACCGCACCACTCCCTTCATGGAGACACTTTGAGGACCACCCTATCCCCGACCTCAAACTTCTAGTCTCTATGCCTAATATCCGCATAGGACTTTTGGCAACTTTGGGCAGCTTTAAGCCTATCCCAAATTACCTTAACCTTTTTCATCGCTTGATAAACCAAATTCGAACCAAACATGTCTACTTTTCCAAGCTCAAACCACCCAATAGGACATCTACACCTCCTGCCATACAACGCCTTAAAAGAAGCCATACCAATACTTAAATAATAGCTATTGTTGTAAGCAAACTCTACCAAAGGTATCAACCCAATTTCGAGCACATCCAATCACGCAGGCCCAAAGCATATCTTTCAATGTCTAAATTGTTCTCTTCGCTAGCCCATCCAACTATGGATGAAAAACCATACTCAGACTAACCTTAGTCCCCAACCCTCTCTAGAAAGACTGTTAGAAATGAGATGTAAAATGCGTACCACGATCAGAGATAATCAAAATAGGTGCCTCATCCATCTTCATAATCTCCTATAGATACAACCGTGCATAATCCTCTACCAAAACGGTTGTCTGCACTGGCAAGAATGAACAAACTTGGTCATCCTATCCACAATGACCCAAATCAAATCATACTAATTCTGAGATTGAGGGAGACCAATAACGAAATTCATATTGATCACTTCCCACTTCCATTTGGGCAAACCAATTCCTTTATACAACTTTACTGGCCTTATATGCTCAACCTTAACTTGTTGACATACTATACACTTGGGCACGAAATCAGCCACATCCTTCTTCATGCCATTCCACCAGTAGATCTCCTTGAGATCATGATACATCTTAGTCGAGCCAGGATAAACAACATAGCGTGACTCATGCGCCTTAGCCAAAACCCTTTGTAGTAGCCCATCGACATCAAAAACATATAACCTTCCTTGGTCCCATAAAGTACCATCACTACTAATCTCAAACACTACTACCTTTTGCCCACCAACATCATATTTAATTTTCATCAAGACAGGATCAAACACTTACTTCTCTTTAATCTATGCACAAAGAGTTAATCAAACCACTTTTTGCACCATCACACTATCATTGTTAGACTCTACGAGACAAATTCTAAGATTAGCCAAACGATGAATATCCTTCACTAATTCTCGCTTGCCTTCTCCAAGTGAACCAAACTCTTCATGGATAACCTGCTAAGAGCATCAGAAATGACATTAGCCTTACATGGGTGGTAATGAAGACTCATATCATAATCCTTGAGAAGCTCAAGCTACCTCTTCTGCCTGAGATTAAGATCTTTTTGAGTGAACACGTACTAAAGACTCTTGTGATTAGAAAAGATATCCATGTGAACACTATACAAATAATGCAACCATATTTTTAAAGCAAACACAATTGCAAACAACTCCAAATCATGAGTAGGATAATTCCCCCAGGCACCTTTAACTGCCTGGAAGCATAGGCAATCACCTTCCCATGCTATATTAAAACACAACTAAACCCTACCCAAGATGCATCACAATAAACCACAAACCCATCATTGCCTTTCGGCAAAGCCAGGATTGGAGCTGAAGTCAACTTATCCTTCAACTTCTCAAAACTCTATTCACAAACATCCAACAAAGAAAACTTAACTTTCTTCTAAGTCAACTTAGTCAAAGGTTCAGCTATCGAAGAAAAGCTTTCCATAAACTACCTATAATACCTGGCTAAACCCAAGAATCTCTAAATATTAGATAGAGTCATGGGCCTAGGCCCTCACTTTACCATAGCAACCTTCTGTGGATCCACCATGATCCCTTCACTAGAAATAATATGGCCCAAAAAAGTCATAATGTTGAACCAAAACTCACACTTAGAGAACTTGACATACAACTATTATTCCTTTAAGGTCTGCAACACCATATGGAGGTAATTAACATGATCCATCTCACTCTTCGAATAAACCAGAATGTTATCAACAAATACAGTAATGAAAGTATCTTGATACTACCTGAATATTCTATTCATCAAGTCTATAAATGCTGTCGGAGAATTAGTCAACCTAAATGACATCACCAAGAACTCAAAATGCCCATAACAAGTACGAAAGGACATCCTAGGGATATCCACCTCATTAATCTTAAGCTGATGGTACCCATACAGAAGATCTATCTTAGAGAAGAACTTGGCACCCTGTAATTAGTCAAACAAATCATCTATCCAAGAAAGATGATACTTGTTCTTGACTGTCACCTTGTTCAACTATTTGTAGTCAATGCACATCCGAAGGGAACCATCCTTCTTGTGCATAAACATCACCAGTGTATCCCATGGAGAAGCACTAGGATGAATAAAACACTTATCCAGAAGATCCTTAAGTTGCTCTTTGAGTTCCCTCAACTCAGTCGGAGCCATTCTATATCAAGAAATAGAAATTAGACGTCTGTCTGAAAGCAAATCAATAACAAACTCTATTTCCCTATTTGGAGGAACACCAGAAAGATCATTCGGAAAGACCTTTGGAAACTCATTAACTACAGGGACCGAAGACAAATAAGGACTTTTCAAGTTAGAATCTTTAACCCAGACCAAGTGATAAAAACAACCCTTAGAGATTAACCTTTGAGCTCTAAGATAAGGAATAAACCTCTACCTAGGAGCTAAGGAACTACCTTCCCATTCTATAACCGGTTCACCAGGAAACTTAAAGATAACCCTATGGTTCTGACTATCCACAGATGCATAACAAGAATGCAACCAATCTATACCTAGAATTATATCAAAATTTACCATATACAACTTAAATAGATCCACCAAGGTTTGCTTGCTACCAAGAGATACCACACACACCCTATAGACTCTCTGAACAATAACCGAGTCACCTATCGGGGGAGGAATACAAAAAGGATCCGAGATAACTTCCGGATCAAAACCAAAAGACACATCCACATATAGAGATGTATGAGAAAGAGTAGAACCCAGATCAAGCAAATAATATACATCATGAGAGAAAAGTTGTAGCATACCAGTGACGATATCAGGTGATGCCTTAGATTCCTTTTGGGATGCCAAAGCATACAACCTGTTCCAACCAAAAATAGAACCAGGATAAGTAATAGATATAAATGCCACCCACCAGGTGTAGGAACAAAAAATGAAGCCACAGGAATCTTATTCTCCCCCATAGCAACCTTATTGGTCGGATAAACCCTGAGCTGATGGCAACCTGGCACACTTAAAGCATTTGTCCCTCCCTTCCTCGCAATAGCCCTAATGAAGACAACTACAAAATTTATAAGGAGGACACCAAAAATCTAACTTACCTCCACTCTCTTAAGATTGGGTAACATGTGCCCTAGAATTATCACCACCCTGATGACGTTTGTCTCCCGACTGATAGAAGAACTAGTAAAAAAAAAGCTAGAACTCTCCCACTTCTTTTTTTACCACTTTTCACCATCCCTACCACCCTGAGACTGAAAACCTCCCAGATCAAAAAACCTACTCCTCTTTCTCTGCCTATCCCTAAACTCTGCCTGCTTTCTATTCTCATCCTTAACATGTTGTATATGAACAATCAACTTCGAGAAGTCCATATATTTAATTCGCAGGGTAGTCTTGCTCTCCAGAATCAAATCTCTATTCAACCTGAAAGTGAACTTTCTCATTCTGAACCTCATATCAGCCACCAAATCAGGAACATACCTTAATAGCTGATGGAACTTCAAAGCATATTTCTTTATTGATATCCTCCCCTGCCTGAGGTTCATAAACTCCTCCTTTTTTGCTTACCTCAACTCTTGAGGAAAGAATTTATCTAAGAACGCATTAGAAAAGGCTTCCCAAAACCTTTTCTCTTCTATATTGCCTCTATCCCTAGCTCACTCCTCATACCACTAATAAGTAACATTCTTGAGCTGATAAGCTACAACTTTAACCCCCTCTATATTAAAAGCCTGCATCACTCGAAAGATCTTTTCCATCTCATCCAAGAAGCCCTGTGGATCCTTCTCTACCTTCACCCTAGTAAAAGTTAAAGGACCCATCTTCATAAATTGACCAACCCTTGTGGCCTTAGCAGATAAAGCACCAGTCGCACCCTACTCATCCTAAGCAATAACTAATTAGGCAATAACATGAATCGGTTGATGAAATTCTATATTTGTCAAGTTACCCTAAGGGATATGATGAGAATAAGCCAGAATATAAGGAACTCCAGCACCATCAGGAATAGGACCATGAGATTAAATATGTACTCCAGATGTAGGACATACCCCTTCAGTATTATCCCCAGATAGGATGGAAGAATTTTCTTGTGTTCCAAATCTAGGAGGCAGATTTAAAAGACAAACAAATAAGGATTAGAGGAGATCCCAGGGTTGAGAACTCAAGCTTGAAGATAGAATACGAAGAAAGTGACACTTTTCTAAATGTCTTGAAAACTCTCTCTTATGAGTATGGCGTGCTTCACACCCCTAAAAGAGACTCTACTCGACATGGCTTTGTGGACTCCCAAGTAACCATGAACCTAGGCTCTGATACCAACTTAACATAACCCGACCCTGGGCCTTATAGTAATAGGAATCCCATGTCCAACTAGGATCGAGGGCCACCCTCTGTTACCCTACCCCACCACCTATATCCAGTCTTAGATGGGCTGAATTTCGAACATATAACAAGGCAGCATTATTGTTCTTATTAAGACTCTGGGATAGGGTCACGACTGTGGTTGACCCAACTGTAACAATCAACCACCCAACCATACCAAACCAAAACATAATATGAAAATAAATCCCAAAATGTAATAGGATGGAACAACCAATAATATCATCTAGTGATGTCAGCCCACCGACTTATTCCAATTCCAAGGCCAACACCAATAATGATCTGGCCCATACCAACCCCTTAAAAAGTACCACAAAGCCTCTAGCTAAAAGAGTAACAAATCTAGTTGGGACATGCCCCCAACCATGGCCAAAACTAATATCCAAAGTAAAAGAAAAGTATCTACATAAATCCATAACATGAAATGATGCCTTCTAAAAGGATGAAAGCTCAACACTTTAGTCCAAATATTGATACCGAATCCGTATGCTAAATATGAGGAGTAGAATGGCCGGTTCTTGCATAGAGTGGGTATACAACCGCCAGTAGATGGGTTTAGTGAATAACCACTTGCATGAATCTCATGATAGGGATAAAATAATGCCAATTATAAAACCAAGTAAAACCATACATAATACATACAACCATACATATATAAGTGCCGAGAAAGGGAACCGAGTTTAGAATGTCTTTAAAACCTTTACCTGGGATTTGTATCTTTGTCGTCCTAACTATTCACGAGCCATATGGGTTCAACTCCCCCTGTTGAAAGGTCCCTAGTGTGTGTAGCCGTACGACTAAGGAATATCCCATGGGATGACTAGTACATCTCCCAATATAAAATATGACACAAACATATGGTCATTCATACCCCCCATATTAGCAAATATGAGTTTCTAATTTTGGTCCCCCCCGGGACTGCCACCTTCTATGGCTTAGCTACACACCCTTCCATTAATGCCCAATTAAAAGCATGTCCAAACAATTCATTTACCATTAATTAACCAAGGCCAATATTAGTGGTATCATCATACCAACCTTTATTCGCAAGTAATATCCATAGACAAACCATTTAGGTTAAGGGGACCTTAGGTGCCCTTCCAATTACCATATTAAGTCCACTTGGGAAACTTTAATGTTCTCTATAAGCATAACTATTTAGAATTTATCCTTTTCAAACCATTTAAACCATGGATAGATCCTTTTTCCAGTTTAAAACATGTAGGAGTTCCATTAAAAGAAGTCAATGCAATGAACATATCGTTATAAGCATTTTATCAACCACATCTGGGGCATAATATAACCAAATCCAATTACAAAGAGCATTCAACCATGATCATGCAATCCAATTATCCAAATCCATTATGGATTTATATAAAAGCATAAGTAAACCATAGGAAATTATAACCAAGCATTAAATATCAAAACTCCCAAACGATAGTTGAAAACCATAATCATGAAATAATAAAATTGTGAAATCAATCATATAAACCATGAATTAAGTTAAAATTACTATAAGGTAAAAGAATAATGCCTTATACTAAAGAATTTGATGGAAAGAAATCACCAGGACAAGCCCTAAAGCTATCTGTAAGATAAAGCCCTAGTCTTCTTTCTCCAAAAGCTCTTAAGAGAATTATGAGATGTTTTAGAATAGTTTCTAACGATTAACGAATAGAATAATAGGGCAAATAACCTCCTAAGTGTATTAGAAGTCATAGGTCCTGGTTAGGATAAGTAGGAAAATATCAAGAATACCCTTACTTAAATTCCTTAAAAACCCATCACAGGGATACGATTGACCTATACGAGTCGTACCCTACTATACAATCGGTACCCACCATTCATATCCAAGACTCAAACCTTAGATTAAACATTGTCCAGTATATGACTCATTCAAACATGTTGTAACCACAACATATAATTCGTACCCATAGCCCATATCCCTACCAGAATAATATACAAGGAAGATCAAATACTGGCCACTATACGAGTCCTTGATATGACTTGTATCAAGCCCTAAGACTCATATCCTTAAGTAATACCCATTAGAGTGACCAAAATAATCCCACTAACTAATACTAATCAGTATATGATAGGACCATACCACTCGTACCCTAGCATACGACTTATACCCATGAGTTATATTGGATCCGAAGAATAAAAATCTAGGAAATTTTGTAAGGGTCAAAACCCAGGATGTTTTATTTTTCTTAGGGTGTACATTGGTGTATGCCCAATACTAGGAGTCAAGGAAATCCCTTGATCCCACCTGATCAAGAGCTTGAGATATCTCTACGTTAGAATAATAGGATATTGTAACATGGTCGTGAAGCTTATCATAAGGAGTGTCAAGATGATCCTCTTTCCTTGAATCTGCCTCTTTATATTGGTGCTCAAGATACAATAGTGCAAACCACTGCATGGTTACTAGTTAAAGCATATGAAAGGAGGCATATGACTGCCCGTCGTGTATCTCAAGAGAAAAGATATAGGAAAAAAGCACAACGTCGAGCAGAAATAGATAGAGGTAGTACAGATAGAGTTCAAATGCCCCAACTTTTTAGTATTTTCTAGCCTATGATAATTTGAAGGATGACTTGAGGTATTTTTAGCCTATCGATACAAGATCCATCATTTCTCTTTAATTGCCCAGGGGGTGAAGTTCAATATTATAGGTACTATGATTCAGTGGCTCAACCTCAACAGTGTGGTTATGGGTTTGACGACTGATGATGCAAATATGTACATCATGAATTTCATAGAGATCTACACTTTATATAATTTACTTGGGTGAGTAAAAAAACTTTGAGACTCAGGTTGTTCCCATTCTCTCTATCTAATGAAGCAACGTTATATCAGGGGAACTACCTCGTAGGTCCATCACCAATTATAATGAGTTGCAAAAATAGTTTGTGGACCGATTCTTCCACCCTTTTAGGATACTATAATTAAAGAATAAGAATTATAATTTTAGGAAATTATAGTCTGAACCACTATATGAGGCATGGTTGAGGTTTAAAAATAAGTTGATGATGGTGCCTGATTAAAGAATTTAGGGGAGAAATTTGTTTGAGATATTGTATTGAGACTTGAATGTTAATTCTAAAGTTATTGCAGATACTACTACTGGTGGAACTTTTATGAGCCTACATTTGGAGGTAGCTTCAAGAATCTTAAATCGGGTCTCTATTACTAACCGATGGTGGCATACTCGGGAGGCAAAAAGAGATGGTGGAACTTATGCTATTGGTGCTTCTATTGAGTAGAGGATTGTAGATGATGATGTAGTAACCTAAGAAGTAACATAGTTGAGGATAGAGATTGGGGTACTAACGAAGCAATTTGCATAAATGAATTGTGAAAATGTAAATATTGTGTGTGCATAAGTTAAAGATCCTAGCTATATGATTTTGATATAGAGAAAGAGGCAAAACACCTAGATAGAGAGATGGCGGGTTTTTGAGAAAAGGGTACACTCAAGACACTTAGCACTCGAGGTAAGGAAATCAAGGTCAGAACTATTATGGGGATAGATATAAGTATCAGAGTAGAGAAATATATGGTAACTGAAGGCGTAAGGATGATTGTAAGGAGAAGAGTAGGGCATATGTTCCACAGAAAACTGTTATACTGATTCAAGGATGAAGAAGTTGCTTAATAAGCTGGTTAAAGATTTAGAGAATCAAGAGAGTTGTGCTAAGGAGATTAAGGTAAATATTTCAGGTTTGAGCCAGAAAGTGAAATCACATGATGCTATAGTCAACTAACTTAAGCAGCAATTTAGTCAGATGTCAGCTACTATGAATCAGCATCAGCCGGCTATCCTTCCAAGTAATATTATATAGAATCTGAAGAATGACAGTCACTATTTAGCCATCACCAGTCAAAGTGGTAAGTCTACCATTAATAATCTTAAGCCTATAGTTGATGAGGTTTGGGATGATGTTGTTGTATTTAATGATACACCCGAAGCAAAATCTAAAAAGTTAGTGATTAGTGATGAGTCATCACAAAAATCAATGGATGTGGATAAGTGAGTGGAGAAGGATAAATAGAAGGGGAAGGAAGTAGAGCCTGCAGTGAAGTCCATTTAACAACCTCCCCCTCTTTTTCCTCAGAGATTGAAGAAGAAGAAGAATGAAGATGGGAAGTATTAGAATTTCATATTAATGTTAAAGGAACTTTCTATTAATATTCTTCTTATGGAAGCATTAGAGCAGATGCTAGGCCATGCAAAGTTCATGAAGGATTTGGTAACTAAGAAAAAAACTGTGACTTTTAAAACCATTGATAATATGCATAAGTGTAGTGCTATTGCTTCATGATTTTAAGTAGAGAAGAAGGGGGACCTTGAAGCCTTTACTATTCCATGTAATATTGGGTCCTTTAATTTCTCTTGAGCTTTATGTAATTTGAGAGCTAGTATCAATCTAATGCCCTTGGTGGTGTACAAATAGTTGGGGTTCGGGGCACCCAAACTGATATTTATATGGTTATTGATAGCCGACCACACTGTGAAGAAACTAGTTGGTGTATATTATGTGGTATGTTGTTAAAGGTGGTGTCCTTCAAATTTTCAGCTAATTTTGTTATCATTGACTATGAGGTGGACTTCAAAGTCCCTATTATCTTAGGAAGGCCCTTCCTAACTTTGGGTAGGGTATTGTTTGACATGGAGATAGTGCAGATAAAGTTCAAACTCAATGACTAATAGGTTACTTATAATGTGTGACAGCCAATGTAATAATTGAAAGATATATGGGTGGTGTGTAACACCTCGTATTCTCGTTCTATAATTTAAACCATCGTTTCTATGTGTATAAATGTTAATATCATGATTTTTATGTTAATAGATGTGTCATGATCATTATCCTAGTTTATGAAGTGCTCTCAAAGTGAAAGATGCTCATAGAATTCACTTAGAACAAAGTTGAGCTAAGAACCTTTGATTCGTTCAATTTTTAGTATTTGGTTCTATAAGGTTCTAGTTTAAATATGAAAAACTTTTGATATTCATATAATTTTACATATCAAGACCCACCAAACTATAGATCATTGAGTCACCTTTCCAACGATACCAATTTTGCCTTAATCCGATACCCGAGCAAAAAGTGATAGTCATTTTTGTGAAGAGAGACAATAGGTCACCACAATTACATTGCTCGGCAGTGCCTATAGCTGTGGAACCAACAGGCTCAGTGGTAAGCCTCAAAATTAGGATTCTCCAAAATAGTTGGTCACCGTGATTACACCGCTTAGCGGTGCCTATAGCAGTGGAACCAATAACGCTTAGTGGTAAGCCTCAAAATTGAGATTCTAAAAAATAGTAGGTCACCGCGATTACACCACTCAGTGGTGACTATAATGGTGGAACCAATAGCGCACATCAGTAAGCCTCGAAATTAGGATTCTGCTAAAACTTTTAATTCTAAGGGGAAGTCTTGTCTTTTTCTTACAGCCCCAGGTCATAAGAATAGCAGATTAGACGTCATTCTAAGAAAAATATACACATTATTCACCAAATTTCTCTCCAAGAAACCCTAAAACTCCAACTTTAACTCCAAGAAATCCAAAGTTTCACCATTCCTTTTTCAAGATTATCAAGAATTCAAGTTTTTGGGTTCAAAAACTTCAAGAACATCATTAGGGATTCAAAGTTCAAGCTTCGACATCTAATTAATCAATTAAGGTATGTGGGGTTATGAACAAGGATACTCCTTTCATTCTTGTTCCCAAAACTAGTTTTTAAAGTTGAATTTACTTAAATTTATAGAATTTGTAAGTACGGGTCATACCCAATGTATCTTGTTTTGAGTTTATGGATTTATAAGTAATTGAAGTATGAAAGTGAATAGTTAGATGATTTAAAGAATTCTCGTTCATGATTTAAATATTATTAGTATGATTTGAGACATTGATTAAAGATTTCCAATTGAGCCTAAAGCATGAAATTGTGATTTTGATTTTATTATCTTGACTAGAATTGTTAAAGTATTTCAAGATTTTTATTGTTGAGTACGAAGTTGTTGTGATTTGACATAATTTCTAAGCATGGGTTATAAGCCTTAAGTTTTAGTCTTGATCAATAAAGATTATGTTTAAGCGTTCTTTGATAAGTATGTATTTAGATTTTTAATCAAGATTTGATCTTTTGATCCTCTGTTACGATATGGAATCCACATAGTTAGTTTTATTACAGTTTATAGTAAATAGATACAAAACTGGTTTTCATTATAAACCCTTATGCCAGTTTTAAGGTGGATTTTCTACAGAATGAGCAACCAGATTAAAGAGAGTAGTATTTAGCACCGAGTTGGGTATGTGTCCTACTTCACATAGCCCAGAACTATGAGCCAATATAGGTATAGATTCATATTATTTTCATTTATATGGATGTAGATACATATTATGATCACTCAGCTCAGGTTATACTCCTTGGCAAGAGTATGACACCTCTCTCCAATGTGAGGTTTACCCCTTAGGGGAACTAGACGTTGGACTCCATGATAGCTCACATGATTTATGTCGGTTAGAAAAATCTCTCTAATAGAAAAGAATAATAGAACAGATTTTAGAAACTAAGTGTAATGGCTCACAATTTTATTCAGATATTGTTTTACATAGGACAATAGCTATGAGATTTTAGCTTTTAGTTTACAGATGATAATGGTGAGTCCCTTTACACTTAACCTGCATGCTCGAATTGTCTTGGGTCATTACAAACTTGGTATCAGAGCATAAAGTTCAAGAGTCATAGAGTATCTATAAAGTCGTGTCTAGTAGAGTCTTGCGGAACTGTACAGAGACATCTGTACTTTTCTTTGAGAGGCTGCAGGAAATTTATGAAATATCTCCCTTCTTCATTCTCTAGATCGTGCTATAAAGTTGTTCTCTCATAAACTCCTACCTACTCGTGTATTACCCCAAAATTCTCCATCTATGACTTTTTGAGATAAAACGAGTACTAGATTCCTATTTAGCCTACGATGATACTCTTAAATTTACTATCAAAAATTTTAAAAGTCACACAAGGAGCTTGCGAGGATCTCACTAGTGTGTACAAGTTTCTTAAGATGAGATTTATGTTCTCATCCTTATGATTTATCTAGTTAAGATAGATTAAGATATGTATTTATATTTCTCATTAATCCTTCTATATATATAGTGCTCATGAGAGGAGATAGTATGAAACTAGAGTGCTATGATTCATGTATGAAACTAGAGTGCTATGATTCATGAGTAGTAGAACCTTTCTATAGCTGGAAGTATGGGTATAGAAGTGTAGTTACAAGAAAAGTGAGAATGATGATTGATAGAAAATATAGAGATAAACTTATGCCTACTATTGAGTTTGTGTTGAGGTGATATATTTTTGTGTGTTAGCTAGTGGAAGGTAGAGAAGTAGTTATTAGTTAAGGTGAATTATAGTTTGCTTGAAGTATGAAAGAAGTTATCAATGGTATTTATGGTGTTATAAAGGTATAGGATATTAATGGAGTATTTGGAAGTTGATTATTGTCAATTTTGGCTTTCCCTGAGGTTGCAAAAAGGAGTTTAGTTGAGACTTATAGAGCTATGAAAGTAATTTAGGTGTATAGATGGGTAAATAGTCATAATGTGTATAAGGAGGATGTGATAAAATACTTTAATAAGAGATATTATATGATTATGGATGATTATTATTGTTATGAAGATCTAGTGGACTAGGGTTTCTTTATGCTTTATTTTATAGCTTCCAAGTGAGAATAGTATGTGAGATTGGATTGTTAATCATGCCTTGTACTAGACACTAAGTTTGAATAGTAGATGATCATCAAAGTGGAAATAATGATTTCTTGGTTAGTGTGGCTAGTTGTATGGCAGTGATCTAGTAGACTTGAATATTGTATGCAAGAGTTTAAGTTTATTTATTCATAATTTTATATAATGTTGTAAGTATGATGTAAAGGTGTGACCAAGGTGATATGGGGATTGAGTTATTTTCTAAGGTTATTAAGTATTATGTGTAGTTAGTAGTTCCCTTTAAATTGATAAGTGTGAATGAAGCTATGTGGTATATGATGTTCTTGTCAGTTTACTTATGGGTTATAAGTTGATGATATTGGGTATGTTGGTAGAGATGTGATATTAGTAGACTATGTAGGAAGTTAGTATGGTTCAACTAGTGTTTATAGATATCCATGTTAAGTGTTAGAATCTAAGTTGGTCAGTGTTTAAGTGGTTATATGATGACTATTGTATTATAGAAAGAAAGAGTTGTATCTTAGAAGGAAGTATTAGTGGTTGGTTTCATACTTTCAGGTGTAGTCTTTTAGGGTAAGTTTATTATTTATGTGTATTATTATACCCCAGACTTTAGAGTAAGGTATTTGAAGTTTAGATTAGAGTTTAGTAAGGGTTCCACAGACTTAGAATGATGGCTTAAAGCTAAAGTGGAGATGATAGAACAAGGGGCCAAGTCAGGTCCCCAAATTCTAATAGTAATGATAATATGTTATAGAACAACAGTTAGGGGGGATGGCGCCCAACCCGTTCTTATCTCAATGCAGAGTTTTCAGTTGTCACAGTATCTACTCATGCTCAACTCCTAATGATCAGGGAGATTCCGTTTATGTCATGAATGCCCTCAGTTTAGATCTCTTTAATGAATACATGCCTTTGACATTCTACTCCTCAAGCCTCAGTTAAGTATCAAAGTTATGTATAGAATTCTTTTTGCTTCAGGTCCTTATGCATTAGCCCTTTAGTGATCTCTTCTTATGTTAATATAGTGGTGATGAAAATGGATAAGAAATTATTTAGATGAGAGAGAGTTGATGACTCTCATTAAGAAAAAAATTATTTATCCCTTTTCTATTTAAGGCTAGGAGATGAAGGAATATTGAGGTACATCTTTGGTATATGTCATAGTTAGTTGAAAATTCTGGATATGTCTACTTAAGAATAGTGCAAGAAAGTTGTTGTTGATAGAGGTTTAGAAAATATGAGAAGTATGCCCTTAAGGATGTTTGCTTTAAAGTTCATATGTGGTTATAATAATAGGCTTGAATGTCATGTTGGAATATAAGTGGATGATTGCAATATGCACTAGTGAATTCATAGTAAGAGTTTAGAGTTAGTCATTGAAGTGGTAAGGCATGTTATGCTTAGGGTGTGAGCTCTTGGAGAGACCTAGAAGATTGAATCATGTGGTTTAGACTAGAATTATGGTGTATCATGTGTATCTTGTGATTTTAGGTTAGGCTTGATCATGGTGAGAGAATTTTATTCAGTTTAGACTTTAGTCGATTAATGCCCATGTGAGAATTATAAGTTGAATCAATGCGTATGGTAATTAAGGGGAATAGTATAGTTGAGGTAGTATTGAGAAGTGTTGCTAAGCTTGAAAGTAAGAAGTTTCATTGCCTAAGGCCTAGTTATTCTATCCTAGCTTATGATTTATATGTCTATGTTCCATGATACAGAGTTGTATCAATATTGTTATTTCTTATTCAGATGTCTTGTTCAAATCCTGCCTAAAATTCTTTGCTTCTTAATGTTATTAGAATTTTCTTAGAATTGTGTTGGAGAAATACTCCATTTGAGTATGGGCAGTCAGTATGGTCCTATCTATATAGCCTGTGATCCAGTTTAGCAATCAAGCAAATAATCTCCAATAGATTTCCAACTTTCCATCTTGTCTTACTACCCAAAATTTCATGATTTAGGCCATTCCATGAGGGAAAATGTTTGCATTTATGCAAATTTTGAATTCAACTCAGTTCATGCACCATGCAGCAGATTCAAATTCAGATATTTAGTCATGATTCAGTTCACAAGTGTTCAATGAATGATCTTATTTTTCCAAGTATTCTAACTCAGACAGCGTAATGCCTATTGAATGATCTTAGTCCCGTTGTCTCATGATTTGTGCTTGAATAAGTTATCACTTCGCATTTCTACATATATGATTGAATCATGAACACTTCAAGCGAATTCTAAATAAGTAAAGGCAAGTCAGCTCAGAAATCTATTTCTTGATAGAATTTTTAATGTTTCAGCTCAGTTATATCCTTTTTTGGAAATCATATCATGTCCACGTTATTCCATAGCTTTAAGGTTTTAACAAGTTTCTCTCTATTATTCAAGGATAAATTATTCCAAGGGAGAGAAAATGTAATACCCCATATTCCCATACTAGAATTCAAACCGTTGTTCCTATGTGTATAAAAGTTAATTTCATGATTTATATGTTAATATATGTGTCATGATCATTACCCTAGTTTATGAAGTGCTTTCGAAGTGAAAAATGTTCATAGAATTCACTTAGAACTATGTTGAGCTAAGAACCTTTGATTCATTCAAAGTTTAGTATTTGGTTCTATAAGGGTATACTTTGAACGTGTATACCTTTTTATATACATAGAATTTTAAATATCAAACCCTCCAAGTTGTAGATAATTGAGTCAGCTTTTGAACGATACCAATTTTTCCTTAATCCGATAACCGAGCAAAAAATTATAGTCATTTTCGTAAAGAGAGGCTGTAGGTCACCGTGATTACATCAATTGACGGTGCCTATAATGGTGGAACCAATAGCTCTTAGTGTTAAGCCTCAAAATTAGAATTCTCAAAAATAGTAGGTCATCGTGATTACACCGCTTGGCGGTGCCTATAGCAGTGAAACCAATAGCACTTAGCGGTACGCCTCAAAATTAGGATTCTCCAAAATAGTATATCACCGAGATTACACCACTCGGCGGTGTCTATAGCGGTGGAACCAATAGAAATCAGTGGTAAGCCTCAAAAAACCCTAAAAGTCCAACTTTAACTCCAAGAAATCTAAAATTTCACCATTCCCTTCTCCAGATAATAAAGAATTCAAGTTTCCAGTTTCAAGAACTTAAAGAAGAAGCTTCAAGAATGTCATTAAGGATTCAAAGTTCAAGCTTCTACATCTAATTAATCAATTAAGGTATGTGGGGTTATGAACAAAGATACTCCTTTCATCCTTATTCCCAAAACTAGTTTTAAAAGTTGAATTTACATAAATTTACATGATTTGCAATTAGGGTTCATAGCCAAAGTATCTTGTTTTGTGTTTACGGAATTATAAAGTGACTGACGTATGAAAGTGCATAGTTATCTTGATTTAAATAGTTTTCGTTCTTGATTTGAATACTATGAGTATAATTTGAGACATTGATTAAAAATTTCCAGTTGAGCTTTAAGCATGACAATGCGATTTTGATTTCATTATCTTGACTAGAACTGTTTAAGTATTTCAAGATTTTTATTGTTGAGTATGAAGTTTTTGTGATTTGACATGATTTCCAAGCATGGGTTATAAGCCCTAAGTTTTAGTCTTGATATTTCAAGAAAGATGATGTTTAAGCATTCTTTGATAATTATGTATTTAGATTTTTAAGCAAGATTTGTTCTTTTGATCCTCAATTAAGATATGGAATCCACACAGTTAGTTTTATTACAGTTTACAGTAAAAAAATGCATAATTAGTTTTCATTATAAACCCTTCTGCCAGTTTTAAGCTAGATTTTCTACAGAATAAACATACAGATTAAAGAGAGTAGTATTTGCCACTGAGTTGGTTATGTGTCCTAGTTCACATGCCCCAAAACTACGAGGCAACGTAGGTACAGATTTAGATTATTCCCATTTATGTGGATGTAGATACAAATTGTGATCACTCAGCTCAAGTTATACTCCTTGGCAAGTGTATGACACCTCCCTCCAACTTGAGGTTTACCCCTTAAGGGAACTAGACGTTGTACTCTATGATATCTCACATGGTTTATGTCGGTTAGAAGAACCTCCCTAACAGAAAAGAATATCAAAATAGATTTTAGAAACTAAGTGTAAAGGCTCACAATTTTATTTAGATATTGTTTTACATAAGACATTAGCTCTGAGATTTCAGCTTTCAGTTTACAGATGATGAAGGTGAGTCCCTTTGTACTTAGCTTGTATTATTTGAAAATGGAATTAACTTCAGTCCTACTTATTCCACTAGTAGAAAGAGTAAAGTACGGCTTTTAGAACTAAGTGTTATGACTCACAAGATTTATACAGTATGTTTTATTATTCATGATTTACAATTTTCAACTTTTAGTTATTCAAGACATGTGAGTCATTTACACTTAGCATACATTCTTTACAAGTTATATGTATATTGAGCTACTATTTTTACTTATGAATTCACCCCCACATGCTCAGTACATTCCAAGAGTATTAATTCACATATACTTCTATGTGCTTCATTGTTTAATTATATAGGTACAAGTCATAATGCACATATCATAATCAGACAGTTACAGATGATGAGTCCGCCTTCTTGGACTTCAGTTAGAAGTTATTTATGTACTTTATTTTCTTACTCATGTGTATTGATTAGTGGTAGTTAGAGTCACATCCTAGCTACCTATAGTCAGTATAGTAGAGGCTTCATAGACTATCATTAGAATTAATGTATTTGATTCAAGTTTTGTTTTGTATAAGCAGAGTTGTAATCATTTTTATATAGCTTTTTATTTATCAGATTCAGAAAAGATTGATCTTTCACTTATTTCTTTTAGATTTATGTATTTTATACAGTTGCTCATGATTTATGCCAGTACAAGGGTTAGCTTGGAATCATGTGTGTTCCTAAGCACCGTGTGATGACTAGGGAGTAGTCTCGGGTCATTACAAACTTGGTATCAGAGCACAAAGTTCAAGAGTCCTTGGGTGCCTGTGAAGTCGTGTCTAGTAGAGTCTTGCAAAACTGTATAGAGATGTTTATACTTTTCTTCAAGAAGCTACAAGGCATTTAAGAAATATTTCCCTTCTTAATTCTCTAGATCGTGCTGTAAAGTTTTTCTCTCAAAAACTCCTGTCTACTCATGTATTACCCCAAAATTATCCATCTATGACTTTTCAAGATAACATGAGTACTAGATTCCCATTTCCCCTAAGATGATAATCTCAAATTTACTATCAGAAATTTTAGAAGTCACACAAAGTACTTTAGAGGAGCTCACTAGTGTGTTATAAGTTTCTCAAGTTGAGATTTATGTTATCAACCTTATGATTTATCTATTTAAGATAGCATAAGATATGCATTAAGATTCTTCATTAATCATTCTATATAGATAGAACTAATGAGAGGAGATAGTATAAACCTAGAGTGTTATGATTGATAAGTAGCAGAACCTTTCTATAGCTGAAAGTATGGGTATAGAAGTATAGTTACAAGAAAAGTGAGAATGATGATTGATAGAAAATATAGATATAAACTTATGCCTGCTATTGAGTTTGTGTTGAGGTGATATGTTCTTGTGTGTTAGCTAGTGGGAGGTAGAGAAGTAGTTATTAGCTAAGGTGAATAGTTGTTTTCTTGAAGTCTGAAAGAAGTTATTGAAGGTATTTATGGTTTTATAAAGGTATAGGATATTAATGAAGTATTTGGTGGTTTATTTAGGCTTCCCTTGAGGTTGCAAAAAGAAGTTTAGTTGAAACTTATAGAACTATGAAAGTAACTTAGGTGTATAGATGGGTAAATAGTCATAATTTGTAGAAGGAGGATGTGCTAACGTACTTTAATATGATATATTATATGATTATGAATGATTATTGTTGCTATAAAGTTCTAGTGGACTAGTGTTTCTTGATGCTTTATTTTATAGCTTCCAAGGGAGAATAGTATGTGAGATTGGATTGTTAATCATGCCTAGCACAAGAAACTAAGTTTGAATAGTAGATGATCATCAAAGTGGAAATAATGATTTCTTGGTTAGTGTGGCTAGTTGTATAGAAGTGATCTAGTAGGCTTGAATAGTGTATGCAAAAGTTGAAGTTCATTTATTCATAATTTAGTAGGATGTTGTAAGTATGATGTAAAGGTGTGACCAACGTGATATGGGGATTGAATTATTTTCTAAGGTTATTGAGTGTTATGTGTGGTTAGTAGTACCCTTGAATTGATAAGTATGAATGAAGCTATGTGGTATATGCTGTTCTTTTCAGTTAAATTATGGGTTATTAGTTGATGGTGTTGGGTTTGTTGGTAGAGATGTGACATTAGAAGACTATGAAGGAAGTTAGTATGATTCAACAAGTGTTTGGAGATATCCATGTTAAGTGTTAGAATCTAAGTTGGTTAGTGTTTAAGTTGTTATATGATAATAATTTGACTATAAGAAGAAATAGTTGTATCTTAGAAGGAAGTATTAGTGGTGGGTTTCACACTTTTAAGTGTAGTCTTTTAGGGTAAGTTTATTATTTATGTGTACTGTTATACCCCAGACTCTAGAGTAAAGTCATTGAAGTTTAGATTAGAGTTTAGTAAGGGGTTCCACAGACTTAGAATGATGGCTTAAAGCTAAGGGAGAGATGATAGAACAAGGGACCAAGTTAGGCCCCCAGATTCTAGTAGTAATGACAATATGTTGTAGAACAAGAGTTAGGAAGGATGATGCCCAACCCGTTCTTATCTTGGTGTAGAGTTTTAAGTCATCACAGAATCTACTCTTGCTCTACTCCTAACGATCAGTGAGATTCAGTTTATGTCATGAATGCCCTTAATTTAGATCTCTTTAATGAATCTACGCCTTTGACATTCTAATCCTTAAGCCTTTAAGTGTCAAAGTTATGTATAGTATTCTTTTGTGCTTCTGGTCCTTATGCGTTAGCCTTTTAGTGATCTCTTCTTATTTTAAGATAGTGGTGATGATAATAAATAAGAAATGATTTATATGAGAGAGAGTTGATGACCCTAATAAAAAAAAATTATTTATGCTTTTTCTATCTAAGGCTAGGAGATGAAGGAATATTAAGGTTAATATTTGGTATATGTCATAGTTAATTGAAAATTCTGGGTATGTCTACTTAAGAATAGTGCAAGAAAGTTTTTATTGATAGAGGTTTAGAAAATATGAGAAGTATTCCCTTATGGGTATTTGCTTTGAAGTTCATATGTGGTTATAATAATAGTCTTGAATATTGTGTTGGAATGTAAGAGGATGATTGCAATATGCGCTAGTGAATCCATAGTAAGAGTTCAGAGTTAGTCATTAAAGTGGTAAGGCATGTTTGATTAGGGTATGAGCTCTGGGAGAGACATAGAAGATTGAATCATGTGGTTTAGACTAGAATTATGGTGTAGCGTGTGTATCTTGTGATTTCAAGTTAGGCTTGATCATGGTGAGAGAATTTTGTTCAGTTTAGACTTTAGTCGATCAACGCCCTCGTGAGAATTATAAATTGAATCAATGAGTATGGTAATTAAGGGGAATAGTATAGTTGAGGTAGTATTGAGAACTATTGCTAAGCTTGAAAGTAAGAAGTTTCGTTTCATTGCCTAAGGCCTAGTAATTCTATCCTAGCTTATGATTTATATGCCTATGTTCCATGATACAAAGTTGTATCAATGTTGTTATTCCTTATTCAGATGTCTTGTTTAGATCCTACCTAAAATTCTTTTCTCCCTAATGTTATGAGAGTTTTTCTTAGAAGAGTGTTGGAGAAATACTCCATTTGAGTATGGGCAGTCAATATGGTCTAGACCATATAGCCTATGATCCAGTTTAGCAATCAAGCAAATAATCTCCTACAAATTTCCAACTTTCCATCTTATCTTACTACCCAAAATTTTACGAGTTAGGCCATTCCATGAAATAAAATATTTGCATTCATGCGAATTGCAAATACATCTTAGTTCATGCACCATGCATCAGATTAAAATTCAAATATTTAGTCATGATTAAGTTCACAAGTGTTTAGTAAATGATCTTGGTTTTCCAAGTATTCCAGTTCAGATAGCGTAATTCCCATTGAATGATCTTAGTACCGTTGTCTCATGATTTGTGCTTGAATAATTTATCACTTCTCAGTTCTACTTGTCTGATCACATCATGAACACTTCAAGCAAATTCTAAATTCTCAGCGTGAATTAACTCTTTCTAGTAAGTAAAGGCAAGTCATCTCATTAATCAAGTTTTAATGTTTTAGCTCAGTTATATCCTTTCTTGGAAATTATATCAAGTCCACGTTATTCCATACCTGTAAGGCTTTAACAAGTTCCTGTCCATCATTCAGGATAAAATATTCCAAGGGGGGAGATAATGTAGCACCCCGTATTCTCGAGCTAGAATTCAAACCGTCGTTCCTATGTGTATAAAAGGTAATCTCATGATTTGTATGTTAATACATCTATTATTATCATTACCCTAGTTTATGAAGTGCTTTTGAAGTGAAAGATGTTCATAGAATTCACTTAAAACAATGTTGAGCTAAGAACCTTTGATTCGTTCGAAGTTTAGTATTTGGTTCAATAAGGGTATACTTTGAACGTTTATACCTTTTGATATACATAGAATTTTAAATATCAAACCCTCTAAGTTTTAGATAATTAAGTCACCTTTATAATGATACCAATTTTTCCCTAATCCGATCCCCGAGCAAAAAATTATAGTCATTTTCGTAAAAAGAGGCCGTAGGTCACCGCGATTACAATGATCGGTGGTGCCTATAGCGGTGAAACCAATTGAGCTCAGTGGTAAGCCTCAAAATTAGGATTCTCCAAAATAGTAGATCAACGCAATTACATCGCTTGGTGGTGCCTATAGTGGTGGAACCAATAGCACTTAGTGGTAAGCCTCAAAATTAGGATTCTCTAAGATAGTAGGTCACTGCGATTACACCACTTGGCAGTGCCTATAGCGGTGGAACCAATAGAAATCAGCGGTAAGCCTCAAAATCGGCATTCTAATGAAACTTTTAATTTCGAGGGGTAGTCTTATCTTTTCCCTACAGCCCCAGGTTGCAAAAACAGCAGATTGGATGTTATTCTAAGCAAAATATAATCACTATTCAACAAATTTCTCTCTAAAAAACCCTAAAACTCCAACTTTAACTCCAAGAAATCCAACGTTTCACCATTCCTTTTTCAAGATAATAAAGCATTCAAGTTTCTCGGTTCAAGAACTTCAAGAAGAAGCTTCAAGAACGTCATTAGGGATTCAAAGTTCAAGCTTTTACATCTAATTAATCAATTAAGGTATGTGGGGTTAGGAACAAGGATACTCCTTTTATCCTTATGCCCAAAACTAGTTTTAAAAGTTGAATTTACATAATTTACATGATTTGCAATTAGGATTCATACCCAAAGTATCTTGTTTTAAGTGTATGGATTTATAAAGTGATTGGAGTATGAAAGTTCATAGTTATCTTGATTTAAAGAACTCTCGTTCGTGATTTGAATACTATGAGTATGATTTGAGACATTGATTAAAGATTTTCAATTGAGCTTTAAGCATGACATTGTGATTTTGATTTCATTATATTAAATAGAATTATTAAAGTATTTCAAGATTTTTATTGTTGAGTATGAAGTTGTTGTGATTTGACATGATTTTCGAGCATGGGTTACAAGCCCTAAGTTTCAGTCTTTATATTTCAAGAAAGATAATGTTTAAGCATTCTTTGATAAGCATGTTGTAACGACCAGATTTGCTGAACCAAAATGCTACACGGTGCTCATGACCCCGAAGGACCACAAGCTAACTCATGACTGATATCTGTACCTGTATACTGCATAAGATAACGTAATAATGCGAAAACATGCACTAAAAGCCCATAAGGTTCGATTATGAAAATAACTGAATAACGTAACATCTGTGTGGGGTAATAGGATACCCAAAACAAAACTGAAGTTTAAAATATGATAGTCTGTATCTAGTCTGCATCTATTTTGGAAGCCTCTACTGTATGAAAAATCTGAATAAGGAGTGGATGGGACATGTCCCTAACTAACTCTAACTAATGAGCTAATCAATGAGATACTAGAAAATCATTATGTCCTCAAAGGATGAGGGCTCACTTCTACTTTGACTACTAAATCTGGGATCTACTGCTGATTTGGAACTCATGTCTTTGAACCTATAGTGCAACATAAAAACAAAGCACCATAGCACAAATGCGTCAGTACATATGTATCTAGTATACATATGAGGTTGGCTATACAAAAGGGTTTGCATGCATAAATAATGCTAACTGACTATCTAATATGAACATGAGAATACATGCATAAATACGTAAATGTAACTGACAATGTGATTTTGTGATTTCTGAGTTTGTATTCTGATAATGTGATATGCTGGTAACTGATATGACTGATAACATGAAGCACTATATCTGAATAATACTGATAACATGGTTGACTATATCTGAGTATAACTGATAATGTGGGTGACTGTAGTTGACAGTCCTGAATCTGATGAACTATCTAAGTTCCGTACTGTATCTAAGTTCAAGGTGTCTAAAAGTCCTGAAATCTGAAAAACTATCTGAGTTCTATTACTGAGACTGATTGACTATATCTGACAGTCCTGATTCTGTAACATAAAACTGTGGGAAGTAGTATCTAACCGATATGCCCCAAAGGTTCTATAATACCTAAGCTGGGGTCCAATCTATACCTTGATTGGAAGGGTGTCAATACCACGCCACTAGTAAGGACAACATATGAGAAACCCTCATATAATAGGTAACTCTAGTGAGAATGGTGGGAACCCTTACATAACTAGTTAAGCCACCTCATCTACCCTCATATAGCAGGCTATGATGTTTCAACCTATGTTGGCTAAATATTTCTGGAATACAAAGATTGCTTCTAAGAATCATACCCTCGTATAAAAGATGAGTCCCTATATTTGGCTTCACTGGGTGCTAATTCCTACTCCCGTCTGAATGAAGACAGAACATGATTTACTGAACTGAACTGAGCATGGACTGAGTTACTAAATTTCCATGGCTGACAGAATACTACTGATATCTGATAACTGACTGAGTCATGAGATCATGAAGATTTTTCCTGATTCATAAGACTATCTGAAGTCTAAGAGCTCATAGCTTGACTGAGAGTATCGTGAAAACATGACATGGATCTAGGCACACAACTAATATTTTTGGTACAAGTACCCCCAGGACTCGATGGAAGGAAACTGACATGACTTGATATTCTTGAATACATGATAATCACCATAATACATTTATTGAAGCATTTCATCAAACATCTAATAGGCATAAGCTTGTACATTTATGGGGATTAGCATAATATCATGCTAGTTAGGAAAATTTCCTTCATCTAGGCATTTTATCAAACATATGGCAGACATAGTACATGTAAACACATTATACATAATTAAACAACATGCTTCAATTCCAATTCCATTATACAAGGTTTTAGTCAAGAGATTTCGTATATCTTTATCTATACTAATCAACCCACATGGAATTTATCATCAAATCATGAAATAGAAATCAATTCCTTATTTATCAAGATGAAAGAGAACATACAAAGCATGAAAACATGAAGAAAATCCATAACTTGTAGTTTAAAAGGGATTTTTGAACTTCATGGACAAAAGGAGTCCATGAATGAACACTATGCATACCTTAGACCATGATTTCATGAAGATTGATGGTGAAACCTTCCTGAATTTGAATCCCCAATAGAAACCCTAGTTTGCTCTTAAGATAAATTTGAGAGAAAGTAATATGTTTTGGGTGAAAAGTGGATGAATCACGTGTTAAAGGGATTATATAGGGGTAGGAAGTTAACCCTTTTAACCCTGGACACGTCATTAAATTTTTAGTAAAATTTCCCAAATTGGGCCCTTGGTGCGACGCGGTGTTATCGCGTCGTGTCACTGGAAATTGACAATTGAGAAATTGCACGGTGGCGCGATGCGGAGCTATCATATTGCTACCTTATCTATGACCTAAAAGTTTGGCGCGATGCACTAGTATCACGAGGAAACACTAGAATTTGACAATTGCCATTTGAGCAATCTCCGCAACGCGCTGAAGGTTCAAGTCAAACACTGTCTCACTTAAAAGGCTCTAACTCTTCGCCTAGGTGTTGGATTTGGATGAATTATATATCAATGGAAAGCTTATTCAATTTCTCACATGATAGGAATTTAAAATTTTGGAAAAACCTTGTGTATAATAATGAATTCTTATTTCAAAGCAAGTTCTAACATCCTTGAGATGATTTTCAAGCTAAGAAAAAGCACGGGTATTGCACATGTATTCAGATTTTTAAGTAAGATTTGATCTTTTGATCCTCAAATAGGATATAGAATCCACACAATTAGTTTTATTATAGTTTACAGTAAACAAATGCTAATTGGTTTTCATTATAAACCCTTACGCCAGTTTTAAGGAGGATTTTCTACAGAATGAGCATACAGATTAAAAAGAGTAGTATTTAGCATCGAGTTGGGTATGTGTCCTAGTTCACATGCCCTAGATCTATGAGCTAATGTACGTATAGATTCATATTATTCCCATTTATATGGATGTAGATACAGATTGTGATCACTCAGCTCAAGTTATACTACCTAGCAAGAATATGACACCTCTCCCCAACGTGAGGTTTACCCCTTAAGGGAACTAGACGTTGGAATTCAAGGATCGTTCACATGGTTTATGTCAGTTAGAAAAACCTCCCTAATAGAAAAAAATATTAGAATAGATTTTAGAAACAAAGTGTAAGGGCTCACAATTTTATTCAGATATTGTTTTACATAAGACATTAGCTCTGAGATTTCAGATTTCAGTTTATAGATGATGAATGTGTATCCCTTTACACTTAGCCTACATGATTTAAAAATGGAATTAACTTCAGTCCTACTTATTCCACTAGTAGAAAGAGTAAAAGTACAGCTTTTAGAACTAAGTGTTATGACTCATAAGATTTATGCAGTATGTTTTATTATTCATGATTTACAGTTTTCAACTTTCAGTTATTCAAGCCAGTGTGAGTCATTTACACTTAGCATACATTCTTTACAAGTTATAAGAACATTGAGCTACTGTTTTTACTTATGAATTCACCCTCACATGCTTAGTACATTCCAAAAGTACTGATTCACATATACTTCTATGTGCTTCATTGTTTAATTATATAGGTACAAGTCATAATACACATATCATAATCAGACAGTTGCAGATTCTATCCAGCAGATGATGAGTCCTCCTTCTTCGGGGATTTCAGTTATATGTTATTTATGTATTTTATTTTCTTACTCATGTGTATTGATTTATGGTAGTTAGAGTCACATTCCAGCTATCTATAGTCAGTATAGTAGAAGCTTCATAGACTGTCATTAGAACTAAAGTATTTGATTCAAGTTTTGTTTTGTATAAGTAGAGTTTTAATCATTTTGTATAGCTTTGTGTTGATCATATTAAGAAAATATCGATATTCCAATTATTTCTTTCAGATTTATGTATTTTATATAGTTGCTCATGATTTATGCCAGTATAAGGGTTAGCTTGGGATCACTTGTGGTTCTAAGCACCGTGTGACGAGTAGGGGGTAGTCTCGGGTCATTAAAAACTTAGTATCAAGGAACAGAGTTCAAGTGTCCTAGGGTGTCTTTGAATTCATGTCTAGTAGTGTCTCGCGAAACTGTACAGAGATGTTTGTACTTTTCTTCGAGAGACTACAGTACATTTAAGAAATATTTTCTTTCTTCATTCTCTAGATCATGCTGTAAAGTTGTTCTCTCATAAACTCCTATCTACTCGTGTATTACTCTAAAATTCCCCATTTATATGTGGTATTTTGGTATATTTAGACCTACCAAATTGTATATAATCGAATTAGCTTTCCAACGATATCAATTTTACCAAAATCCAACACCTGAGCAAGAAGTTATGGCTTTGCGAAGTGGAGTGCGTCGCCTAACAAATCACATAAGGCTACTGGAATGGGTATGCCATAGGTTGTGCGATACACACTATAAAGTGTGCCATAAGGTGTGCAACACATACCTTAGCTTGTTCCATAATATGTCCGGCACACATCCTAGCTTACGCGATAAGGTGTGCGACCAATACTTAGGATTTCAGTGACGAAAACACTTCATTTTTGAGTTATTTTGATGGCAACTAATTCTTTTGACACTCCTTACACGTCCCTAAACTTAAACTTATGAAATTAATAGATCCTAATCATATTACAACCCTATTAACATCTTAAGTTCATTATCCAAGAGCACAATAGGAGAAAAACGACTAGGGTTACACTATCAAGCTTGAAGGTCCAATCTTTTAACAATTTCATCACCATTAAGGTATGCGTAGTGTTCATATATGGATCCCTTTCATTCATAGAGTTCAAGAACCATGTTTTAAATATTATTTTATGATTGTCTTGTTGTGAGATGAACATGTATATGTTGATGATTTGTTGTTTAAATTTCAAGATGATATCTAAAGGTGTTTTCATGAAGTATATGTGTTTGTTAGTTGAAACCCATGAATTTTGGGTGGTTTAATATGGTGATATTCATTAACACACCTAAGCAAAAAGAATGCATGCAAAGTGTTTGATAAAATGCCTAGGATGATAGGATTCATGTCACATGATCTAATAGTGCTTAAATGACAAGTCCATGCTCTATGCTTTATGATTCCACATGAATTCCACATTATTTATATGTGTTGTTGTTGTGACATGGATTGAACATGGTATTAAAGATATGCAAGTATATATATGTTGTATGCATTTCCTTTCCGTGTATAAGATGTTGAGAACTATGCTTAGTGTGAAATCCCCTACTTATGATATTGTAAATCGTGCACTCTACTCTTATGATCAAGTCAGTAATGTGTGTCAGTTTCCTTCCATCAAGTCTTGGAGGTACTTGTACCCAAAAAATATAGCTATTTGCCTAGATCCATGTCATGTTATCACGATAATCTCAGTCAATCCATGATATATAGAACTCAGTCAGTCACGTCACTAAGAAAATCTCAGAAATCTCATGATCTCAGTTAATTCTCAGATAGTAGTACTATTTTGTCACTCAACAGAAGTCAGTTACTCAGTCCATGTACAGCCAGTTAATCATGTTCAGTCTCTTCAGATGGGAGTAGAAGTTAGCACCGAGTGAACCCAAGGATGGGAACACACTGTCAGATGAGGGTATGATTCTTAGCAGTCATCCTTGCGTTCTTGAACTATGTAGCCAGCATAGGTTGAGACATTAATACCTGTCAGCTAAGGGTAGATGAGATGGCTTAACCTATCAGATTAGGGTCCCACCATTCTCATTAGAGTACCTACCAGATGAGGGTTACTCATAGCTTGTCCTTACCAGTGGCGCGGTATTGACACCCTTCCAATCAGCGCACAGATTGGACCCCAGCTCAACTATTATAGTGCATTTGGGGCATATCAGTTAAACAACTACCTCCCATAATTTTATTCTCGGTATTAGTGAAAGAACTCAGATATTTCTTCAGATTTTAGTACCAGAACTATCAGATACAGTTAATTCAGTTATAGTACAAAACTCAGACGGTTCCATCAGATTCAGGACTGTCAGACACAGTCATCCATGTTATTAGAATTTCAGTATCAGTCATGTTATATATCAATAAACCATGTATTAGCATACAAATTTAGATATAAATCATTCACAATCTTAGTTACTATGTATGCATGTTTGCACTCTTACGTTCATATTAGTCAGTCAGTTAGCATTGCTCATACATGTAAGCCCTTTTGTATTTAGCCTACCTCACTCGTATACTCAGTACTTTTAGCTGTATTGACGCATTTACGCTATGGTACTTTCTTTTATGTTACACCATACGTTCAGAGACACAAGTTTAGGATCAGTAGTAATAGTTGTATTTTAGTATACAGAGTTGCAATGAGTCCTCTTCATTCGAGGACGATATGATTTGATTTTATTTATTATTTTAGTTAGCTTTCAGTTTATGGGGTTAGTTGGATACATGTTCCTTCAACTCCCTACTCAAACAGTATTTAGAGGCTTTCAGATTTTAGAATCAACTTTTAGTTATTTTGGGTATTTGTTACCCCATATGGATGCTATTATTTATTAGATATTCTAGTCTGTTGAACCTTATGTCCTATTGTTCATGTTTTTCTGTATTTTACACGTATATTATGCAGTTCATAGGTACAGATATCAGTCATGGGTTAGCTTTGTGATCTTTCAGGGTCATAAGTACCGTGTAGCATTCTAGTTCAGCAAATTGGGACATTACAAGTATGGTCCAATCCATATAGCCTATGATCCGGTTTAGAAATCAAGCAGATAAGATTTTACAGATTTTCAAATTTCCATCTAGTCTTACTACCCAAAGTTTCACGAGTTAGGCCATTCCATGAGGTAAAATATTCACATTCATACAAATTGTGAATTCAAATCAATTTATGCACCATGCATCAGATTTAAATTCAGATATTTAGTCATGATTTAGTTCACAAGTGTTCAGTGAATGATCTTAGTTTTCCAAGTATTCCAGCTCAAGACAATATATTACCCATTGAATGATATTAGTCCCTTTGTATCATGATTCGTTCTTGCATAAGTTATCACTTCGTAGTTCTATATGTATGATTGCATCATGAACATTTTAACTGAATTCTAAATTCTCAGCGTGAATTAGCTCCTTATGGTAAGTAAAGGCAAGTTAGCTCAGAAATCAATTTTCTGACAGAAGTTTTAATATTTCAGCTTAGTTATATACTTTCTTGGAAAACATATCATTTCCACATAATTCCATATCTCTAAGGCTTTAACAAGTTCTTGTCCATCATTTGAGGACGAATGATTCCAAGGAGGAAATAATGTAACACCCCGTATTCTCGCACTAGAATTTGAACTATTATTCCTATGTTTATAAATACTAATCTCATGATATATATGTTAATACATTTGTCATGATCATTATCCTAGTTTGTGAAGTTCTTTCAAAGTGAAAGATGTTCATAGAATTCACTTAGAACAAAGTTGAGCTAAGAACCTTTGATTCATTCAAAGTTTAGTATTTGATTCTACAAGGGTATAATTTGAATGTGTATACCTTTTTATACACATATAATTTTACATATCAAGACCCAACAAGCTGTAGATAATTGAGTCATCTTTCCAACGATACCAATTTTGCCTTAATTTGATACCAGAGTAAAAAATTATAGCCATTTTAATGAAGAGATACAGTAGGTCACCGCAATTACACCGCTCGATGGTGCCTATAGCGGTGGAACCAATATCACTTAGAGGTAAGCCTCAAAATTAGGATTCTCCAAAATAGTATGTCACCAAGATTACATCGCTCGGCGGTGCCTATAGCGGTGGAACCAATAGAAATCAGCGGTAAGCCTCAAAATTGGCATTCTAATGAAACTTTTAATTTCGAGGTGTAGTCTTGTCTTTTCCCTATAGCCCAAGGTTGCAAAAACAGCAGATTAGATGTTATTCTAAGCAAAATATAATCACTATTCAACAAATTTCTCTCCAAGAAACCCTAAAACTCCAACTTTAACTGCAAGAAATCCAAAGTTTCACCATTCCTTTTTTAAGATAATAAAGCATGCAAGTTTCCCGGTTCAAGAACTTCAATAAGAAGCTTCAAGAACGTAATTAGGGATTCAAAGTTCAAGCTTCTACATCTAATTAATCAATTAAGGTATGTGGGGTTAGGAACAAGGATACTCTTTTTATCCTTATGAGCAAAACTAGTTTTAAAAGTTGAATTTACATAATTTACATGATTTGCAATTAGGATTCATACCCAAAGTATCTTGTTTTAAGTTTATGGATTTACAAAGTGATTGGAGTATGAAAGTTCATAGTTATCTTGATTTAAAGAACTCTCGTTCATGATTTGAATACTACGAGTATGATTTGAGACATTGATTAAAGATTTCCAATTGAGCTTTAAGCATGACATTAAGATTTTGATTTCATTATATTGAATAGAATTATTAAAGTATTTCAAGATTTTTATTTTTGAGTATGAAGTTGTTGTGATTTGACATGATTTTCGAGCATGGGTTACAAGCCCTAAGTTTTAGTCTCTATATTTCAAGAAAGATGATGTTTAAACATTCTTTAATAAGCATGTATTCAGATTTTTAAGAAAGATTTGATCTTTTGATCCTCAGCTAAGACATGGAGTTCACACAGTTAGTTTTATTACAGTTTACAGTAAACAGATGCATAATTGGTTTTCATTATAAACCCTTATGTCAGTTTTAAGGTGGATTTTCTATACAATGAGCATACTGATTAAAGGGAGTAGTATTTAGCACCGAGTTGGGTATGTGTCCTAGTTCACATTCCCCAAAACTACGAGCCAATGTACGTACAGATTTAGATTATTCTCATTTATATGGATGTAGATATAGATTATGATCACTCAGCTCAGGTCATACTCCTAGGCTAGAGACACTTCTCCCCAACATGAGGTTTTCTTAGTTTTACATAAGACATTAGCTATGAGATTTTAGCTTTCAGTTTACAGATAATAATGGTGAGCCCATTTATAGTTAGCCTGCATGATTTGAAAATGGACTTAACTTCAGTCCTACATATTCCACTAGTAGAAAGAATAAAATTACAACTTTTAGAACTAAGTGTTATGACTCACAAGATTATACAGTATGCTTTATTATTCATGATTTACAATTTTCAAGTTTCCGTTATTCAAGCTAGTTTGAGTCATTTACACTTAGCATATATTTTTTACAAGTTATATGAACATTGTGATACTATTTTTACTTATGAATTCACCCCCACACGCTAAGTACATTCCAAAAGTATTGATTCACATATACGTCTCTATGCTACATTGTTTAATAATATAAGTACAAGTCATAGCGCATATATCATAATCTGACAGTTGCAAATTCCAGCCAATAAATGATGAGTCCTCCTACTTTGGGGTTATCTTTGGATCACGTGTGGTCCTAAGCACCGTGTAATGACTAAGGGGTAGTCTTGGGTCGTTACATTTTGTTCATCTCGTTCGTTTCTTTTGAAGAAGTATCAAGACATTATTTCCTTTTTTAGCTTATTACTATGTGTTGAGGTTTGAATCCATACCTTAATGAAATATTTGGTTTTTATTTTTGTAAAATTTCTGTTATTTGCAATATTTGTCGTTCAAGTAACATTCAGTTCTTCAATGGAAGGGATAAACGAGTTATCGTCTACTTATACAAATCTGACAATAAAGCTAAAATAGAACGATCAATTTCATTAAGACAACAAAGTTAAAATAACATAAAAACATTAACAATTACTTTACAAAATATCTATTTTCTCTTTGGAGGGTGGGTGGGAGGGAGGAACTTTAAGGTAGATGGGAGGATCTTGGAGGCAACATCAAAATTTTGTCCATCAGTTTTTCCATGTACTTGATAATATCTTCATCCTTATGCCCAAAATTATCGATGCATCGAGTTAAGGCATCAAGATCTATTTTGAAGTCATGAAGCTGAGTGTACAATGCAAGAATTAGATGCACTTCGTCATAGGTTTGTTGAGGATTAAACGATGCTTTGACACTGGAAAAGGCAGAGGGGGATTTGAAGACCCTTGTACATTTAAATTTCCATGGATGTTTGGTGGAGTAGGGGTGTTGGGAGTGTTTTGATTGTTGGAAAGGTTTGGAATATCTACCCCGTTGCTCATAGTTGCACTTCGCAATTTGAGGTTGATTGCATGGTTGTTATTTTATATATATATATATATATAGATATATATATATATATATATATATATATATATATATATATGGAAGACAATTGCTTTTTGAAAAGAAGTAAAAATACAATAATTTTTTAATAAGAATTCCTTTATTTTTTCAATGCATCATTAAAGTAATTTCACTCCATATTTACACTAACGATTGTCATCTCCAAAAAAATATACTTTTTACAATTTCTAACCTTTAATAAAGGGTAATTAAAAACTCAATTGTTTTCTTAAATAAATGTTTAATTTATTTTTTGTAGTTATTATTTGGTGGTTATTTTAATGGTTTATCAACAGTTAAGGATTGCTGAAAAAATATCATGAAAAGAACTAAGTACCTTTTGATAGACGTCAAACGATTTAGTCAAGGGGTCTGCTTCATTCAACAAAAGCATTTCAACATAGACGCTTCCTTTCCAGGTGTACAAACACTAAATGAGCTCAGTAAGCTCATCCTTAAGTACTTCACACTTCTCCTTGCATTCTTCATATAGTGTCTCTAGGACATCCTTTGATGTGCAAACCCCTATCAGATTATTTCCTCTTAAGGGTGTTTGCTCCATTTGGAAATTACTTTTTTTCTTTGCTATGATTTTGTAGAATATAAACGGATGTTCAACACATAGTTATAGACGTGTTAGTAATGCATTAATGACCATTGAAATGAATGTAGATTACTGTTTGTTAAAAACTGTGTTTTTCCAAGGGGTTTACTTGTACCATTTGGTAGGAAAATTATAAACTACACGGCATAAGTAATAATGTTTTAATCTAGTAAAATCTATGAAATGTGTTCAAATTGTAGTTGTTGAACATAATAAATTATGAAATCGGGATAGCAAAAAGTAACTTTAACAATTCAAAGTGCAATTAGTTGAGCGAGTAGTTGAAATAATAAATCTCTTAGGTCAATTGAACATCCCATTTCATAATCTTTAACTATGCAACTCAATTAAAATGATGTAACATAGCCTTTTTTATCGGCTCAACTAGATTTTCTTATGTTTGAGCATTCAGCTTGCAAAACTAAAGATTGGAAAATAACAATGATTTAATGTCATAAACGGTCACTATGCAATTTCATTAAAATGAAGTTAACCTAAATATTTCTACCTTACTCCCAACTTGCTCTTTCTATGTGAGAGCACTCATGGTTAGAAACTCTTTTTTTCACGAATGACATGAAATCCACCTCATAACATTGGAATTTTTTTTACATGAGCAGACCTACATTTAATTAATAGGTGCTTCAACACCCATAAAACTTGATTGGGGCCACTCGCATTTAGGTTGACCTTGAGTCTCTCCATTAGAAGGGGCGCCCCGAGTTTGAACTTTGTTAAGGTGAATCTTTTATCTTTTCAGCTTTTTAAATTTTTTAGCACCCACCATCTTTAAATCCTAGGTCTGCTAGTATTTTTGGATATGGAATGACTCTTGATAAATGAGTCTAAAGTAAAAACTGATCATATAAGAATATTCTGTTGCTTATTTTCTATTGGAACCAAATGAAATTGGCAAAACAAAAAGCAACTTTAAGCGACAATAAAACACAAGTTATTGATGAAGTGGTTGGAAGCTTTGAGGCCCTATGTCATAATACCTATCCACTCTATTCACAATAACTTAATGTCATAAAATCTTTTACTATGTAAATGCAATAAAATGAATTTACCTGACACAAGTCAATCTTTCAACTTGCTCTTTTTATGTGTGAGCAGTCATATTGCAAAATCAAACTTTCCACAATTGACTCAAATTCACCTCATGACCTTGGAAATTTTATATACGAAATGACTTTTGCTAAATGAGTCTGAAGTAAAAAATTATCATATAAAAATACTTCATTGCATATTTTCTATTGAAACTGAATGAAATCAACAAAATAAAAAAAACTACTTTAAGCGACTTGAAAGTGCAAGTTATTGAATGGTTGGTTGTAAGCATTGAGGCCCCTATGTCATGATGCCTAACCACTCTAATCACAATGAATTGATGTCATAAAATCTTTCACTGTGAAAATATCATCCATGCATTAAAATGAAGTGACTTGATATAAGTCAATCTTCCAACTTGCTCTTCTTATGTATGAGAAGTCATGTTGCAAAGCCGAACATGTCGCGACTGACTCAAAATCCACCTCATGACCTTGAAATTTTTTTAAACAAAATCTCTCTTGCTAAATGAGTTTTAAGTAAAAAATAATCATGTAAAAATAATTCGTTGCGTACTTTTTATTGGAACCGAACGAAATTGGCAAAACAAAAAATAACTTTAAGCGACTTGAAAGTGCACGTTGTAGAGTGGTTAGTTGGAAGATTTGAGGCTCCTATGTCATGATTCCTACCCACTCTAATCACGATGACTTGATGTCATAAAATCTTTCACTATGCAAATGCCATCCATGCATTAAAATGAAGTGACCTGAAACAATTTAATCTTCCAACATGCTCTTCTTAAGTGTGAGTAGTCGTGTTGTAAAACCGAACTTGCCATGGCTGACACAAAATCCCCCTCATGACTTTAAATTTTTTTATATGGAATGACTCTTGGTAAATGATTTCATAGTAAAAACTGATCATATAAAAATAGCACTTCACTTCGTATTTTCTACTGGAACTGAATAAAATCGGCAAAACAAAAGTAGCTTTAAGCGACTTGAAAGCGCAAGTTGTTGATTAAGTGGTTGGAATATTTCATACCCCTATGTCATGATGTCTACCCACTCCAATAACAATGACTTGATGTCAAAAAATTATTCATTATGCAAATGTCATTCATGCATTAAAATGAAATGACTAATACAAGTCAGTGAGAAATCATACCTTAGTGGTTTTATGGAAGCCAACTAATACAATATTTCATTGGGTTTTGGGGAGGCCAAAGGTTAACAATTATGACTTGAGCAACACTATTTTGAAGTGTTAGTTTCAATGACCATTAAAACTATTTAAATTTTTGGTTGTTTAATTCACGTGATAATTTTTGAAATGTCAATTACTGAATTTGATTATTTTTATAAATAAAGGTTCTCAATTTATATATAGTTCTAATGTTTGCACAATTGCGCCTTTGCTTGTTGAAAGAGTATTCACACATATGTAACAAAAAATAGTTAATTGGAATGTTTCATGTTGTTGTTTGTTAGGTACTTAAAACATCTTATGGATTAGCTCTCACCTTGTTGATTAACTTAGTGAATTTCTCTAAATTCATCAAGAGTACATATTTATCATATAAACATAAACTAGATCTTCACCTATTTTTAATATCGAACTAAACCAAAGAGATAAATATCAATTTTAAATTCATAGTGATATTACCTACTTCTTATGCTATTTAGCTTATTCAATGCATAAATCAAACCTATGTTTGCACCAATATAAACCAAAGAGTGAAAATTAAAGATCCTTTATAAAAATGGAGTAACAATTACAAAAGTAACATTAACAACATAAGGAGAAAGACAATTTCAACTAAATAACTAAACGACCAAACGACCAGTTAATTGTTTAATCACAAAGAAGAAAACTAACAACTAATAACCCCAGGCAGAAACCTAACCATCCCCCCTTCCCCATATGGGTTTTCCCCTGATTACTTTTTGGTAGATGTCAAAGGCTTTTGTCAGGGGCCTTGGATCAAACAACATGAAAAATTCAATTCAATCTTCTTCTTCCTGTTTGACGAGGAGTTTGATGATCTTGGTTATCTCATCCCCAAGGATATCGCATTATTTTTTCTCTAAGTATAACTTGTCGAGAACTTGTGGAGACGTAGAGAGGTTTAGAGTCCTTCTTCTTGAAATACCTGGTGTTCTACCCATGGCAATTGACGATGTAGCTAGGAATAAGAGAAATGATCAAGAATGTTTAGAAAAAAAAAAAGAAATCAAGTACCACAGATGGTTTAGGATGGTAAGTTATAGATGTTGTAGTCAACTTTTATATAGGGCCCTATGTAACGTGATACTGTCAATGTACATGCTTAATATTTTGTCCATTTATAATTGCAGATATATTTTATTGCAATGTGATGTCATTGCTTGGAATGCGCTAGCTTTTACATTTAGTTGAGTCATAGTTAATTAAATTTGAAATCGTGGTTCTTTTTTGATAGGACAATGTCTGAAAATTGGTAGAAATAAACATCAACTAAATTGAAAATTAAATATGGTAGATATAGATCAAAACTAGACTAGATAAACTATTTTTGTCATTTATAAAATGATTATAAATCAACAACAACTAAAACATCACTGAGGCGGGAAATTATTGGGTGGAGATGGAGATGGTGATGAAGAAGCCAATGAAGGAGGTGAAAAAGAAACACCAGGATCGATGCCTAATCGTGCAAGTATAGCCATTATCTTGTTATCCAATGTCTCATGATAATATTTCAGTCGTTCAAAATTTTCTAGCATCACAATGATGCGTTTAGACACTTCTTCTTCAAAATCCTCCAACCAAAACTGTTGATCCACCAACTTCGCATAAATCTTATCAATTTTGTCCTAGTAAAAAAGAAAATGAAAATGTTAGTGCTGAAAATTCTTAGTAAATATTTAATGAAAAATGAAAGTACTAAATATTATCATTACCACTGTATTTTTGAAAAATATTAATCGACGTAGGATTATTCTTTAACCCAATAGCCCCCTTAAATACACTTCGTCAATTGAAATTAATATTCAATTCTTATGAAGCCTTTTCAACAACCTAGAATTAATTATAACTTTTTTATTTCAGTGTAAATTTATCGACTGTTCACCATATTTTTATTTCAATCTAAATTTCAACGTGTCTTCAAATTTCCTACAATAAAATGCTTTTGAGTTATGTAAAGAATTTAAAAAAAAATTATCAATGAAAAAAATGATATTTACAATGTTAATGAAAATGAGGATGATATTTTTTGAATAGCAAAGTGATAATTAACTTTTTATAAAAAAAAAAACTCAGTTGTAATATTTAGGTAAATTATAGACTGTTTTGAACACATACATATCCGGGGCTACATAAACTCAAAATCGTGACCTAATTACTTTAAAGTTTACGTATGACCATTGGTTCTACCATAGCTTTCGATAAGTATTGCTTGACAGAAACCTTTTACTCTTTGTTATGCTTTAGATATTAAAATAGATTTATTTATGAAACCCTTGAAATAGTATTTGTGATTAATACTTTTGCTCATAGTAATCTCTTGTCCGGTGTTTGTACTATATTAAATGTCTCACTCAAAAATGCCTCAATTAGATTTCCTATTTGTTAATGTTATAGAGTGGATCAGATGTCATTGTAAAATTTCATCAACTAGATTTGCAATGAGATTGTTTATGTGAGACATTAGTTGTAATTGATTTATTTCGCTCCTTCATGCTAAAACCTTCCAAACGACTCAAAATTTTAAGAAATAGATGATTTGAAAAAAATAAGTTATACTACACTCAAGAGGATCAAACATACATTTTTTTTCATTAATAATAATAACGGTAACATACTAGATCCAATAAAAAATAAAATAAATTACATACTATCAGATACGATCAAAACTAAACAAAATACGTACGATTATAAGTAACCATAAGCCTAATCATTATTGTTGTTGTTGTTATTATTATTATTATTATTATTATTATTATTATTATCATCTTAAAACCTATTTGGCAGCAGATCCATCATTCTTTGTATCTCCCAAAGCAATCGTGCTCTAGTGGCGGCCAACTCCCATCTTAATTCATGCACAATCCTTTGAAGATTCTTCACTGTGTTCAGTAAAATAGTCATCTGTCATCGCTACAACATGCATGAACAAAAATTTTAGCACTTAAAAAAAATTTCAAAAGTAAAACCTAAATCAGACATGCAATATGAATAATCTAAGTCCTAAAGATAATTCTTAAATTTTCATAGAAAACAAAAAAAAAAATGACAAGATTTACAAGAAAATGAATTCAATTTAATACTTGTCATGTTAGAACAATAAAATATAAACTACCTCAACTCACGTAAAAGAATTTTTTGTCTAGAAAGTAAAGGAGGGTTTTATTAAAAATGGAGTTTCTGAAATTGAAGGTGAGTAGATGAGTAGTTTAGTGCAATGGTAATCCCTTTTTATATAGCGGATAAATGAGACTTGAGTTAGGCAATATTAGTAGGTGTTTGGCAATGAAAATGAAAGTTTACTGGACATGAAGTTGGAGTTGGATTTATCATCAGAGTTGCAATTGTGTTTGTCCATAAATATAAACTAAAGCTATTTTTTATTTGTTATGACAGAAGTGGGAGCCAAAAAAATTCACACACAGAGTTGTATTTCTAATTATTATGGACAACTACTAACTTGGACTTGTATTTTGAATAAAGTGAAATAAATTTCTGAAAAATAAAATCTTCTTTTACATAGAAAAAAGGCCATAGTATGTATTGATTTTTATTGTTTTTTTTTTTTTTTTTGCATTTAGGTGGGGTATTTTACATTTCCTAATTATTAAAAATGAAATGAGATAATTTGAAATGTAAAAGTAATTCATGTTCTATAGTATATAGTTGTGTCTCATTCAGATTGCTTTGGGAATGCATGCTAATTAATGAAGACAACGTTCATCAGCCATAAGTAGTTAAAATATTTGTGGCTATTGAAAGTAAAATATTTGATTTGGTAATTGATATTTGGGTAATCATCAAATGACATCAAAAAACAAGAACAAGAAATTAACTAAATCCATTTGTGTTTCTAAGAGATTTTACATCTGACGATCTCTCTACATAAACGAAAGAAAATCATAACTTTCAACTAATATTGGGCCTTCCTAATGTCATGCTTTGCTTAGGGAAACTGCAAATAATTATTACGTCTACCTAATAGGTGCTGATAGAAATGACTGATTAAATTAAGTAATATAAAATTAGATTTGGAGAAAAGTTAAGAGTTAGGAGGAAAAATTGGTGTCTAACTAAACCTAGCCTATTGAAAATTTTGCTTTTCCCTTTACATTTTGCAATGAAAAATGCAGTGATAAAAATTAAACAATACGCTCTAAATAAGATAAATGCAACAAGTTCATTAATCTTTAGATAACAACAATCATTCATTCATAACAATTCAAGATAATTTAAATACATACAAATAAACACAACACATATTCATTCATGAGAGGCTGAAGGTGGATTCTGAAGGCATAGATCAACATCAACGCCCAATCGACTAAGTAAACCACATAGAAGACTGCTTAATGTGTGATTCGCTCCGATAAATCCAATAATTTTTCTTCTAATTCTTCATGAATTAGTAGAGCTTCAATTTTTCCTCTAATCCTTCTAGGGCCACGCATATCTGATCAACAGTGTCCATTTTTAGGCTAATCAGACAGTAAAATTGACGTTGAGTGATTGTAATTGTAAGGCAGCAAAGATTGAAAAGTTAGAATATATTAATGTCTCTACATACCTTATGTGCAACACCTTAAGAAGATGATTAAATAATGGACGACTTTGTTTTGAAGAGAAAACAATATCGTCTTTAAACAGCACCAGCAAATTAAATTTCATTTCAAAATAATGACTACTTTCCTCTTCAAAAAGTTCAGCTTTCACAAAAAAAAATTAAAATTATCAACATTTCTCTCCATTGAATAAATTTTATTTATCAACTGATTATTTCTCTCCATTTATATTGTTAGATTCTGTATATGGTTAGTACCGAAAAATAAACATGTACTCAAACCATAAATTGTAGATTGTTAACTTGTCACTTATCTTACAAAAAATATACGATACATTGACTTCAACAAAATTACTAGCAAAGAGATATTAACAAGTGGTAGTGACATCTTTTTTAAGTTCATTGTCACTAGTCCTCTCATATTAACAATAACTTATATACACACTATGAAAAGGGAAATAAAATTTAGAACACTATGAATTCTTTTGAATCATCTCTAAGCAATGAAATGAATAGTATTTCTTCTTCATTCTTTAATTTTGTTATTATTTTAATTAAACACTACCATGAAGTAATGTAAATTTAATGACAATTGCAACATAATTAACATTTAAAATGAAACAACCATACCTTCAAAACAACCACGTAATTACTCAATAATTTTCAAAGAATATCACCTCGCAAAAAGAAGTATAGGTGGTGGGAATAGGGTGCCAAGATACCAACATTTTTTCTCAAGAGGGGGACGTTTGGGGAGGGGGGGAGAATTTTCTTGTGATCAAGGACAAAAGCACGGGTATTTTCCCTCAACAACAACTCCAGCCCATCTATTTTTTCACGAAGTTGAGCTTGTTGGGCCAGAATCACGTCCACAAGGTCAATACAAAAAAAGTGTAGATCGACGAGGCGGTCCTTCGTCGACTTCTCCAAGAGTGCATTGGCGAACTTGTCGTAGACTTTTCCTTTTATTTCTGTACAAACCAAAAAAAGTCTGATGAATGAATAAGAGACGATAAACACTCCAAAATAAATATAGAAAAATTGAACATCATTACATAACAAAAACAACCAAGAGTTTTGGAAATGAACAATGACTTGCCTTTTTAAATTGAAGTCACGTTGTTACAATTATTTTCTTGTTAAGATTAATAAAAAAAATTATGATTTCTCAAATCTGTAAAGATAAATATTTATACTAGTTTTAATGTCGTTTAATTAACTCTTTGTCAAAGTTAATGTCATTTATGAATTTGCAACCATATGAAGCGGTGCAACTCTAGAAAATGTTGCAACCATATGAAGAAGTGCAACTTTACAAAACGTTGCATCAAAGAAAACGATGAATTTATCAAACAATTAATTCAAAGATTTTTTTTATTTACCAACTTTGGATTAATTTGAATCTCAATTTTTTTACTACCACCAAATTAAATTTAAAAATATTTTTTATTCATGGCCTTCGTTTAGTTTTACATGTCATAGTTTGACTTGACACATTGATTGAGAAAAATAATTAATAATATGGCTACTTTACCATACTATACCTGTTAAATAATGTTTACATTGTATGTTGAAATTAATTTGAAAAAAAGGCAAGGGTAAAAGAGGAAAAAAGAATTTATCTTTTACTGATATGTTAAAAATGACAAGTAAAATAAGAATAAAAGAAATATTATTAGGAACTTTGTGACAAGTAAAACTTAACGGAGTAAGCAGATTTTAACACGGAGGGGGTACTGTTTTTGCGCATGTAGCACCCCTACCTTACTCGAATGGAATAAGATGATGACTCATTATCATTAGTAGCTTTGGATAGGCAACCGACGTGACGTTTATCAACACTCTAAAAGTTGTCATACCCCACAGGATAGAGTGAAGCTTTCATTTCAACTTACTATTCAAAATGTTTCCATCAATTTTATAGTATTTCTAATATCTCGTACTCTATGATAATCTCAAGTTTGTAATTAAAAAATATTTGATGTTTAAGAAGTTCCTCGGAACATAAAAAAAGATTAACTAAAAATCTAACATAAAATAAATAGATAAACGATCATTAAAAATAAAAGATACATTTATAAATTTGTGTCAATAGACGATCCATTAGAAATTTAACTTCTCTATTAGTTTTCATCCCTGTTGAAAATATATGTGTAGTTTAGTAGCAGTACTATTCAAAAAAATTAAAAAATTACTTTAGTGAGATGATTCTCCTAGTTGAGTGACAATATTATTAAAAAAAATTTAAAAATAATTTTTGTGGGATATTTCTATAACTGGAGTGACAAATTGAGGAATTAACTCGTATTTGAACTACAACTATGGCGTAACATATAAATGAATAAAATTTCATTTAAAAGTTTAGGTATTTTGCTAGTTTTCACCATATGTTTAGTTCAGTAATAGTATTGGAAAAAATAATTTTCTAATGTGTTTCTACAAGTTGACTGACAAAATTAAATTTAAAAGTTACTTTGCATAGATACTTTTATAAATTGAGTGACAGTTTGAGGAATTAGCACAACACAGGCATAATCTTATCAGCATCCTTCAATAGAAGAAAAGGTTAGAGAAGATCATCTGTGCATTTATTTTTATACTTCAATTCTTGTTCTTTGCTTTTTACTATTGTTATTTAATTATAGGTGAAAATGAGTAATCCACCTATCACCCCACAGGGATCTCACCCATGCATGCCCTCCCTCAATATAGGTATGTTGCTATTAATTCACTACAATCGTTGTATACTTATGTTCATGAAATGTGAGCAGAGGTGTCTGCGTTAACTCACTACGTGAAGAGCTTTGGTGACAAGCAAGAGATGATGTTCAAGTGTATTGAAGTTGTTGCTTGTAGACTTGAGAGAGTGGTGCAACAAAAGCATCTTGATAGTTATTTCCACCCACCCCCAAACCCAAGAAAAAGTAAGTACTTTTGTCTCTGTAGTTGCTCAACTTATTTTACTTTTTCGTTATGAATCAATGAAAAAATGCACCATTTTCATATTTTGGAACTACATTAACAAGACATACGCTTAAAGAAAATGCTAATCAATCAAGATTATAATACGATTAAAACTGATAATGGATTATATAAAATTATTCTAGAATTTATGTTAAAAAAAATAGCCTTTTAAGTGAAGACATTCTTAACACGAACAGACATGGTCATTAAATGGAATAAATAAAAATTATGAAGCATAATTTTTAAAAACATGATTTTCTTGAATCATGACAAATTCATTCACCAAAGGAAGAGTCATGACTTTTAAGTTGAATCGACGCAATTTTCAAAAGGTGATGTTTGGATTTCATAGTATTGACTTTATATAACACAACCCTATAACATCATTTTTTCATATAATTTCATAAGACTTTCAAGTATTTTAAAAGCCGTTGATGAAAACCTGAACAACTCTCGCGTCAACGCTCATGCTAACAATTTTGTAAATAGTCATGCGAATGGCCAACCACATAACCATGCTCCTCACTCTTACCATGATGTTTTTGTTGTTGGGGTTTCTATAGCAACCCTTCAAGTTGCCGATCTTAGAGCAGACATAGAACTTCTAAGGGGAATTTTAGATGCTCTATGTCGTGAAAATGATAAACTTTAATGAGAAATGCATTACATCAGGTAAAAATTAGTTTAGCACATGGGTGAAATTGACAACAGGGATAGGAACGACGGTTTGTGGTGAATTTTCTTGTGTCCTTTCTTTATTTAAATTTTGTTGTGTTTGTATTTTGATTATTCTCAATGAAAATCCTTTTTTTGTCAGTAACATATATCACATATCATCTATTATGTTTATATTTTTATAATTTCATGACTTATATTTATCGGTAAGCACTCATAAGTATTGCAATTCATAAGTAAGGGTCAAAGGATAAGTATTCTATAATATAGGATATTTCAAATGGAATGCTCCCTTTGTTATGCTACTTTATACTTTTCAACGTACTTTAGACGGAAATAATTAGGTCAATGCAAATCACTGGGTAAATATCGAATCAAAGAAAAAATGTAATTGCCCTACAACAATGGAGGAAGGAAAGATTTTAATTTATTAATACTTCAATAAAATAAAATCACATCCATAATAGTCAAAGATAATCAAAATAAGTTTAACACTTAACAATCAATATTCATCAACTAAGGGGTGATGATGGAGGAGCAAAGCATTCATTAGCATCAACGCCTATGCAACTTAGTAAACCCCTTAACATACTTTTCAATGTGTCAATTTGATCAGACAAAATCAATATTTTTTTATCAAATTTTTCACGATCTGAAAGAATTTCAATTCTTTTCTTTAATGATTCAATGCGAAAATGTATCTGTTCAATCTCCATATTAGGGCTGTGCAGATAAAAATTAAATGTGAAAAACCATTATTATCATAATATAAAGTAGAAAATAAGTTGATAAAATATAATAACGTCTAATTATACCTTTTCCAAAGTCTACTCTGATATAGAATAAGCAACAACGCCTTTATATAGTAGTAACAACATACAATTTTCAATTCATCACTCAAAATTTAAATACTTTGAGGATTTTCCTCCAATTTTTTATTGCCAAATTTTTTTCAAAATCATAAAGAGTTTTGAGATTTTTTCGCCCTTGACCAAAAGTTAAAATCATCCACATTTAAACAACATAAAATTTTTGATTCAACATAAAAAATTTAAGGACTTTTTACTTCATTCCCATCCTTGAACAATCATTCACGTTACCCTTTAACATTTGACATTTATTGGTTGTGTGTTGATTGGTTATTTAGAATGCTTTATATTTTAATTTTTATTTAATAACGAATAGTAATAGATTTTATTTTTATCGTGCTAACCGATTTAGCTATAATAGATTTACTGAGCATCTCTTCAAAATATAGACTGACCCATAGTTGATTACGAATAAAAGTTTACATAATTGTTTAAGAGTTTAGGAGAAATACATTTTAATTCCATCCTAGTATATCCCTGTTACAAATGTCCATAAAATCAACGCCAACACCAAAACATACAATAAATTTTTAAGGGCATTCTCTTTTTCTTTGGTGAAATTCAACCTTTATTTTAGTTGATCCCTCTCTATTTCGGTTTCTTCTAGAAATCCTTTCAAGTGATCCCTTCTTCCTTCTGATTCAATGAGCATTGACATTAGAAGATTCCTATTTTCTTTGGCTTCCCAAAGATTTTGGAGGACTTCAAACTTGGCAACTCCTTGCAAATTACACGTAGAAGGGCTACTCGCCGGTGAATCCTCTAAGACACTTAAAAAAAGAGCAACTGCCATTATACTAGACCAAATTACAAGAATTAGATTGCATTAAAAAACATACAAATTATAAATCACCCACCTTCCCAACCGCACAGTTAAAGAATCGTTGACCTAGATTTGAATCTGTCTATTACTTTCTCAAGACAGTTGAATTTCCACAAATCAAAAATAATATATGTTCGTTGTTGTAATCCCCCAAATTTTCTTTAAGTCAAATCTAGTTTCCATAAGAGTTAGTGATAACTTCCTAAATGATTAATAGCTAAATCAGATAAAATCCCCCAATTTTGACTTTTTATCATGAGGAAAATTGAATTAGCTTTTCAACGATACCAATTTCTTCCAAATTTGGTATCAGAGTAAAAGCTTATGGATGTTTTACTGAGAGCAGTCAGAACCCCCTAGGTGCGACGGGCAGGTTGACGGACCGTCGATCTAGCGACGGACCATCGCCTAAACTGTCGTAGCTAAGGCAGTAAGTCAATCTTCTAGCTAAGGTGCGACAGACAGGTTGACGGACCATTGAACTTGCAATGGACAGTCACGCAAGCCATCGCTACTAAGGCAGTGAGTCCCTATTTGGGTCCACGTGCGATGGTTAGAACAACGGACCGTCGAGCCAGCGACAGACCATCACACGAGCCATTACAGATCTCGTTCAGCAATTTAAAGTTATTTTTAAAAGGGTATTTGGGTCTTTTTCCACCCGTTTTAACCCCTAATTATACCAGACCATAGCTCATAACTTCATTATTCATTCACAACATCCAATTAGGGTTTATCTCAAAGATTAATTCCCAAGAACAAAAAACCCTAGGTGCTTAATTCCAAGTCAATAATTCAAGTTTTACTCCGCCAATCTTCAAGAAATCATCCACCCAGGTATGTCAAGTGTTGATTCATGGTTTCTTTTACCCATGAAGCTCAAGAATCCCATTTTTAAACTCATGAATTGTGATTTCCATGTGGTGGGTTGATTTTAATTATGTTGATGTAGTTGTATGAATCCCAAGTTGGAGTCTTCATGTACTTTTTATGAAATTATGCTAGTGTATGGGTTGAAAATTTATAAATTAAGTTGATTAAAGTAACCATGATGTATGAACTAGTGTATATGCCTAAGCCTAAGGTTATGTATGCATGCAATGTGTTTGATAAATGCCTAAAGAACAAGAATCATGCTTTAGGACTCAATTATGACCAAATTGATGAACCCATGTTTTACCCTTATGTTTAAAATGACTTCCATGTTATTGTTGTATATTGAAATTGTTTGATGGATTGTTCGTGAGATTAGCCTATAAAATTATGACATGTTTATATCTTTTCCTATTCATGGACCAAACCATGATAATCAAGTGCCTCATGAAATTCCCCAATGATTGTATTATAGATTATTGACTATGGTCATGTGTCAAGAAGTGTCATGTCTTATCAGTTTTATGCTATCGAGTCCTGGAGGCACTTGTACCCGTCAATTTGGTTGTGTGCCTAGAGCCAGTGTCATGTTTTCAAGACACTCTCAGTCAAGCCATGTTTAGTAGAATTCAGTCAGTCTCATGACTCAAAAAAACTCAGTAATCTCAGTCAGTTATCAGATATCAATGATACTCCATCAGTCAATGAAACTCAGTAAACTTACTCCAGTCAATTCAATATAATTAATTTGGTGTCTAATTAGATGGGAGTAGGATTTAACACCGAGTGAGCCCAGGGATGGGAACTCATCTGCGAGTTAAGGGTGTAATTCTTAGAAATAATCCTTGCACTCCAGAACTATGTAGCCAGCGTAGGTTGAGACATCTAACCTATTAGATGAGGTTTGATAAGGTGTCTTATCCTATTAGATAAGGGTCCCACCGTTCTCCTTAGAGTACCTATTAGATGAGAGTTGTCCTTACCAGTGGTGCGGTGTTGACAACCTTCCAATTAGGGTTACAGATTAGACCCCAACACAGCTACATTACTTTAATTGAGGCATATCTGTTAGCTGACTACTTCCTACCGTTATAGTTTTAGTCTCAGTCTCAGTAATAGAACTCAGTTAGTTCTATAGAATTCAGGACTGTCAGATACAGTCAACTCAAAATAGTACGAAACTCAGCTAGTTCCATCAAAACCTAGACTTTCAGATGTAGTTGCTCAGTATCAGTTATCAGTACTCATGTTATCAGTATTCAGACTTAATAGTCAGTAACATCACGAATTCAGTTACAATCATTTATTCATACATGTATTCTCACGTTTATGTTATATAGTCGATTAGCATAGTTCATGCATATTAACCCTTGGATTTAGCCTACCTTACTTGCATACCAGTGTATTTAATCATACTGACACATTTACGCTATGGTGTTTTATACCATAGGTTCTAAGGCACGAGCTCTAGAGTATCAATAGCATTTCAGTCTCAACAGTCAGAGTTAGCAGTAAGTCCTCATTCTTTGAGGACATGACCATTACTTTTTATTTCATTAATTAATTTATTTCAGTAGTTGGAGTTAGTTGGGGACATGTCCCATCAACTTCTTATTCAGACAGTTTAGAGGATTTCAGACTAGTATGTTCAGACAGTTATTTTAGTTGTTTTGGTATTGATATACCATATCTCTAGATGTTATGTTTTATCAGATCTTTGAACTTTATGGCCTTTCAGCCTTTATTTCCATATTTATACAGTATATCATGTAGTGTGTAGGTACATATATCATTTATGGGTTAGTTTATGGTCCTTCGGGGTCATAAGCACCGTGTGGCATTTCATGTACCAGATTCAGGGCGTTACAGTTGCATTGGATATTTGAGTGGCCTAAGGCATTGTAGATGACTACAAATTTAATATGAAAGTGGATTTAGTAAACCCCAAAAAAATGAGATGATTTAACTACATTGTTACAAAATGAAAACCTACTTTAAATTTTCAAATAGTGGAAAAGTTGATAGCCTGGTTACACTGAGCAACCACCTCAGTATGCAGTCAACACTCTACCCCATGTCATGAGTAACTATAGTAGTAAATCTACGGGATTTGATATCCCCCCTTTTTTATGCATGCTCATTAATTTGATGTGAATATTGGGTGAAGCAAGCCACATCTTGAAACTTTGTGAGTTTGCACGGTTTAAGCCAACCAATACTCCCTCCGATCTAAAATAATTGAATTATGGATAGTTTTAATGTTTAAAATAATTAATTAAGATGGAATACATATTGGTATTTTTTTCAAGTTTACCTTTCATATTTCATTTTGTATGCTGAGTTCCAACAGACTTAATTTTGTTGAAAGGTTCTTACATTAATGTGACTTAAATTTTCATTGACTATGACACACTTTATATCTTCCCATCATTTCTCATTGATCTTCGTATGAAATATGAAAAACAAAATTTGAAAGAGAGTTAAGACATTTTACGTGCATGCAAATTATAGTTGGTTTAACTTCGTGTAGCATTGCACTTGATTTTAAAGAGATTTAGACCGATGTGATGAAAAATTATGCAACGCAACATATAGAATGATTCAGCTAAAAAGCTATTGACTAGTTTCCACTATCTGATTTGATTAGTCTTACTCTTAATAAATGTGAAATGTAATAGTGGGAATGATTTGACCTCTTTTTAGCTTACCCTACTTTGATTTGGATGAAAGTTGAGTTCATTGAAGAGAAGCGACATATCCCTATATGAGTTTGCATGGAACAAGCATTGATTGGAACTTAGACACGGTCATAAATGCAAATGGACTTTGTTTAACTACGGATAGACATTATAACAGTGTCACTATAATTGATTCAATTTGGGTTGCCTTCTTTTCCTTTTCTAAATCAGCTTCCAAATAGCTCTATTTCAATCAAATTGTATTGCATGATGATAAATTGCATCAGTGACATAAAAGAAAGACTACTTGTTAAGTATTAATTTACGCGGACAAACACCATCTTGATAAAGAGTTCCTATTCCAAACTTAGATTGATGAAAATTAAAGTCATTAAAGCAAAATATATCGTGTAGAAACGTACTTGTTAAATTAAGGGAGTAGTTGAAGTGATAAATGACCTAACAAAGCATTCAACATCTTACCCCCATGCCTATCTCTTACATAGTCTGATCGATTAGATATTGCTCCTTCTTTTAAGTATGTTCATAAGTTTGATTCCTAGATTGAGTGAATGGATATCAAAACTCCCACTTGTTATTATTGAGTGACTTTGCACGGCTAAACCACTTATTTGTTGTTGACAATGGACATTAAGGCAACCATAACAAATATTCTTAGCCCTTTGTTTAATTCTGAACAAATTTAGATCACTGAAATAAAAGTAAGCGCAAATGCAAGTATGATTTCTTCAATTCTGCTATGCTAATCTACTATTTTTTAAGCCCTAAACATACAATTCTGACTCATATCACAATATAATCAAATTTATGTATTAAATTTATGCCATATGTATAAAAAATATTTTAGTAGCTCCATTAAAATCAAATAATTTGTCTATCTAATAATACCAAGTACTCTCAAATTAAAAAATCAATGGAAATGCACTTTTTATTTTTTGGGGTTTTCAATCGAAAGTAAAATATATGTGAAAATCAGAAAGAGCACTAGCAAAGAAATTAAAACTTTATCATTTTATAAATAATTGAACAAATTAAAAAATGGTTATTCAAATCCAACAATTATTAGACAATAAAATTTCTTACACAAAATTAGACATTAATCTTCGTTAGGAAGGGGGAGGTGTGGAGGTGGTTGCACTTCAGCAATGTCAACGACGCCGGCACCAACATTTTACCTCATCATCACCTCAATCTCATACATCCTCTATTAAACTAGGACTTGCACAATTGACATCTTTTGCAATGTAAATAATCCTTTAAAGTAACATTTGTCAACATCCGCTAAATGTTGCTCCATCCTCTTCTCACCCAGAACGTTGGCATTCACTCCGACATTTCATGTTTCATTTACCCTAAAAAAGATAAAAATAATTATGACATAGGAAACAAATTCAGAGAGGAAGCTAAAGTTGAATATACATGTGATATGCTAAAGAATTGCAAAATTATGAAGTAGACTTTAAACAAAGTTGGATTACTTTATCACAACAAACTCAAAGGGCGTTAAAATAAAAAGTGTGCCCTTTAGAGCTTCATTTATATTTTTTAATATTGAACACCATTAAATAATTACCAATTGGATGAATTAATAGAATCTAAATAATAGAGTCAATTTGATAAATAATACAATTCATTGAGGAGATCTCTATCATAACTTGTTTTAAGAAAATTTCATATGATGTTGATAAATTGTGAATTGACACAATTCATAAAGTAGGTTAATTCAAAATTTTTATTACATGTCAATTGACAAAGTTTGACGTAACGTTGAGAATTAGAAATCCAAGGAATTCATAATTTAGATTGATTCAACAATCCTCTGTCTTGAGCGAATTTTAAAAAATTTTAATAAAATATTGATAAATTGAGAATTAACTCAATTCATAACTCAGATAGATTCAACAATTACCATTATAAGAGAATTAGTAAAGTCTACATAATCGGGTCAAGTTGACAGTTAACACAATTCGTCGCATAGATTGATTCAACAATCCCCTGTCATAACTAAATTTAATAAATTTTCATATAATGTTGACAAATTCTAATCAACACAATTTGCCACATAGATTGATTCAACAATCTCCTGTCATGACTGAACTTAATGAATTTTCATATAATGTTGATAAATTTTAAATCAACATATTTTATAAAGCCGATTGATTCAACAATTAACCTTATAAGTGAATTAATAAAGTCTAAATAGTCAAATCAAATTGACATTCAACACAATTCATTCATACATTGATTTAACAATCCTTTGCCATGACTGAAATTAATAAATTTTCATATAACATTAACAAATTTTGAATCAATTCTCATGAGTGAATTTAATAAAGTTTGATATAATGTTGATAAACTAAAAATCGATGCATTTTATGATGTACCTTCATTCAACAATACCATGTCACGAGTGAATTTAATAAAGTTATATATAATGTTAAAAAATTGAGAATCGACGCAATTCATAACGTACGTTCATTCAACAATTCAATGTCACAAGTGAACTTAATAAAGTTTGATATAATATTAAAAAATTAAGAAGTGACATAATTCGTAGCGTATGTTCATTCAACTATACCATGTCACGAGTAAATTTAATAAAGTTTGATATAATATTGATAAATTGAGAATCGATACAATTCATGACATATGTTCATTTAACAATCCCATGTCACGAGTGAAATTAATAAAGTTGATAAATTGAAAATCGACACAATTCATAATGTATGTTCATTAAACAATCTCATGTCATGAGTGAATTTTAATATAATATTGATAAATTGAGAATCTGCGCAATTCATAACGTACATCCATTCAACAATACCATATCACGAGTGAAATTAATAAAGTTTGATATGATATTGATAAATTGAGAATCAACGCAATTCATGACATGCATTCATTCAATAATTCCATGTCACGAGCGAATCTAATAAAGCTGATATAATATTGATAAATTGACTATCGACGTACATTCATTCAACAATCTCATGTCACGAGTGAATTTAATAAATTTTATTATAAAGTTGATAAATTGCATCAACATAATTCATGACATAAATTCATTCAATAATATCATTTCATGAGTGAATTTAACAATGTTTGATATAATGTTGATAAATTGAGAATCAACGTACATTCATTCAAAAATTCAATGTCAGGAGTGAATTTAACAAAGTATGTTATAATGTTTATAAATTGAGAATCAACGCAATTTATGATGTAAATTCATTCAACAATACAATGTCATAAGTGAATTCAATAATGTTTGATATAATATTGATAAATTGAGAATTAACGCAATTTATGACGTGCATTCATTCAACAATTTCATGTCACAAGTGAATCTAATAAAGTTTGATATAATATTGACAAATTGAGAGTCAACACAATTCATGAATGTACATTCATTCAACAATCCCGTGTCACGAGTGAATTTAATAATTTTTGATATAATATTGATAAATTGAGAATCAATGTAAATTCATTCAACAATCTCATGTCACGGGTGAATTTAATAAAGTTTGATATAATGTTAACAAATTAAGAGTCAATGCAATTCATAATGTACTTTCATTCGAAAATCCCACGTCACGAGTGAATTTAAAAATATTTGATATATTATTGATAAATTGAGAATCAACGAAATTTATAATGTACATTCATTCAACAATCTCATGTCATGATTGAATTTAATAAAGTTTGATATAATATTGACAAATTGAGAGTCAATGCAATTTATGCCATGCATTTAATTCAACAATCTCATGTCACGAGTGAATTTAATAAAGTTTGATATAATATTAACAAATTGAGAATCAACGCAATTCATTCCGTACATTAAATTCAACAATATTCATTAAAAAGTAATTTGATACGATTTTGAAATAAACATGTCAAATCGACAACCAACACGATTAAAGTATATTGATTCAACAATCCTCGATTCTTGGTCAATTAATAATGGTGACTACAACAAAAAAAAATTTAAAATAGTTAAAATTATAATAACGAATAATGTTTCAAAGGGATATGTGATGGTTTGATTATTATGTTGTATGCAATATGTTGAAAGAGCTGATAACAAATTTTGTCAAACATCATGTTCATAGTTACATGCATAAGAGGCTTACAACCTGAAAATTTCACCAAGTGTTGGGCACTTAGTCATATTTTTGGCCTCTTAAATTCAAGAATTTTTAAATGGGTCTTACCGACTTCGAGACATAGGTTTTTGAGTTAATTCATGTTCAGGAGTGTAAGGATCATGCCTAGGGGAAGTTTCAAATTTTTCAAAAGAGGATTGAGTTGTGTTTGGATTTTAATTCAAGAACATCAAATTATGAGTTTTACATATTTATGATGAATTGTCTCCATGAAATTCTTTTGAATTTTGATTATAAGTTAAGTATTTTTCGATGGAATAAGCCTTATATGATTTAAGTATTGAAATCCACATGTTAAATCCCTAATTTATGGTTTTAGTATGGTAACTATGTTTTCAATCATATGTTTTACCCATTACCATGCTTAAATTCATGACTCCCATGTGTTTGATGAAATGTCTAGATGTTGGTTATTGAGCAATGATCCATAATTATGGTTTTCTTAAAGCTTCATCTGTCCTTATTGTTATTTTTATTTAGTGTTGGAGGGTTATAAACACCCGATACTTAGCTGTTTACATAATTTTATTATTCTTCAGAATGATATCAGATAAACCATGAGCATTGTTATTCAGTTAGTTTCATGATTAGTTGTTTTCTCAGTTAAGATTAGTCCAGTCCAGTAATCAGTGTCATTTAGTTGGGAGTAAGATTTAGCACCGAGTGAATCCAGGGTAGAGGCTCACCTGCCAGTAGAGGGTGTGACCTTTAGTAGAAGTCCCTTAGTTCCAAAACTATGTAGCCAGCATAAGTTAGAGACATCAACTTGCTAGTTGAGGGTTGATGAAGTGTTTACCTGACAGTTGGGGTAATATGTATCTTATTAGAGCACCTTCCAGTTAAGGGTAACTCAGCCACTGTTAATACCTGTGGCACGATATTGACACCCTTCCAACTGAGGTTATAGGTTGGACTCCGATTAGCTCAAATTGGGGCATGTTGGTTAGATGATACCTCTCACAGTCTTAGTTCAGTATTTAGTACATAATTCATGTAACGACCTGGGACTACCCCCTAGTCGTCACACGGTGCTTACGATCTCGAGGGACTACAATCTAATCCATGACTGATATCTACTGAGAGCACTAAATAATAATACTGAAATTAATGTGGAAAGATAGGCTGAAATGTCATAAGGTTCAAAACATCTAAAATACCGATAAAATATAACATCTGTAAAATTGAGTACTATCTGAAAATCTAGTCTGAAAATCCTCTAACTGAATCTATTTGAAAAGTAGAGTTGATGGGATAAGCCCTCAACTAACTCTGACTACTGAGCTACTACTAATTGAAATACTAGAAAAAAAACATATCCTCGATAGATGAGGACTCACTACTAAATATAATACTGTTAGCTGAATCTGGCTAAGTGGGGTCAGGAACCTGAGCGTCTGAACCTATGATATAAAACATCATAGCACAAGAATAGGTATGCAATCAGTACGTGGAAATATACTGGTATGCTAAATAAGGTAAGGCTGAATCCATGGGTTCATATATATGAACAATAACTAACTGAATGATATGCAAGAGCTGGATTAGCATACATGAAGGATCAGTAACTACTAAACATATTGTGCATACTGTAACAGAGTATACTGGAATTGAATCTAATAACTGATAATTGAATATACAGATAACCTGAGATCTTTGATAATCTGAATTACTGATAACTGAGTGACTGTATCTGACAGTCCTGATCCTGTAGAACTGAACTGAGTTCTATTCTAAATACTGATATTGAAACTGAAATTGTGAGAGGTAATCATCTAACCGACATGTCCCAAATAAGAGAAGATAACTGAGCTGGGGTCTAATCTATAACCCCAATTGGAAGGGTGTTAATACCGTACCATGAGTAAAGACAACTACTGTGGAGTCAGTCCTAACTAACGGGTGACCCCTAAGATCAGTCCTAATCTAGCGGGTGATCCCTGAGTATTTCAGTCCTATCTAATGGGTGACATCTCATAACCTACGCTGGCTACGTAGTTCTGGAGCTTAGGGATTGGTTACAGGGACCTATACCTAACTAACGGGTATGGCCCCATTCTTAGGCTCACTCGATGTTGAATCCTACTCCCAACTGAAAGACACTGATCTGATCATACTGAACTAGACTGGACTGATATAGAGTTTACTAAGTTTTCCTATGTTCTGTAACTAACTGAGTTCTACTAAGTTCTGTAACTGACTGAGAGTACAACTAATCACCACATAATTGATACTATCTTGTCACTAGCACTGGCTCTAGGTAAATAGCTAAATTATCGGGTATTAAATATCCCCAGGACTCGATAGCATGAAAAGTAAAGAAAAACATAATCTTGAATAACATAACAATGTTCACTTGGTCATAATTCATTCATAGAGACATTTCATTAAACACTTGTTATGCATTAACTTGTACATGAATGAGGATTACATGTTAGTATGCTATAATAGCATTATTTCATTCTCATAGATAATTTATCAAACACATGGGAAGCATACTTGGTTCATTAAATCATAAACACTTAGGGTTAACATAGAAACAACAATCAACTTGCAAATTCATAGATTATAACATGGGGATTACTCAATTCAACATACATGCTATACAACTTCATGAAATCTACCATTAATCGTGGATTGAAACTCAATAAATGTCAAAATATGAACACAATCCAATTTCATACATGTAAATCATGAATCATAATTGTTAAAGTTTTAAAAATGAATTCTTTGACTCTATGGGTGGAAAGGACCCATAGATGAACATCTAACATACCTTAATTTGTGAGATTCTTGAAGTTCTTGAAGAAATTCTTGGGATTGACCTTGATTATTGAGAACTAGGGTTTGTTTTCTTGAGAGAGAACTACCTTTTGATTTTGAGAAAAAGTGAATAATGAAGGGTTTTATACATTTTTAGGGCTTAAATCCCACATTTGGGTAGAATAAAATCATGGGAAAATACTGTTTTAACCTTGGGTACAACTTTAATTTTTTGTGAAATTTTTTCGATCTGGACCTCTGACGTGACGTGCCACTATTGCGCTAGGCCACTAAAAAATGACGACTGGAAAATTGCATGGTGGCACGATGCAGTACAATCGCGTTGCCACCTTGGACGCAACCTGGAAGCTCACTGCAACGCGGTGGTATCGCATCGAAACACTGAAAAAGGACAATTCTAAAATTGAGCCTTGGCACGAAGTGCCAATATCGTAGAGGTTCATTAGTTTTTTACAATTGCCATTTTGGATAGCTCCGTGGATCGCTGATGGCTTAGGTGGTATACTATCCTACCAGTACATTCAAAGTACTGACCGCATACTTTCTTCGCGCTATAATGTCTTATATCATAGGTTTGTATGCTCAGTTTCCTGACCGTGCTTAGACAGTTCATCTTATCAGCAGCAGTAGTTGTGGTGAGTCTTCATATGTCGAGGACCTATTATGTTATTTTAGTATTTCCGCATTTCTTTCAGTTAGTTCAGTTTGGAGTAAGTTGGGGCCTGCCCTATCAACTAAGTTGGGGCCTACCCTATCAACTCTTCAACCAGTTTAGAGGCTTTCAGATGTTTCAGTTATTCAGATAGTTAATCAGTTTATTAGTTTTTTAATCATTCTTTTCATCATTCGACATTTAGACTTATTATTTAAATCGTATTTTGAGTGTGTGAACCTTATAGCTTTATTTAGTTGTTTCCACAAATATTTCATTATCAGTATTTTATTCAGTGCTCACAGCAGGTACCAACTCATGGGTTAGCTTGTGGTTACTTGTGACTGTAAGCACCGTTGTCATGATTAGGGGGTAGCCTTGGGTTGTGACAAAACTTGGTATCAGAGCCTAAGGTTTTACAGTGTCCTAGGGAGTCTAAAAGCCACGTTGAGTAAAGTCTTTTGCATGAGTGTAAAGCACGCCATACTTATGAACAGGAGGCTACAAGACGTTTTGGGAAAAGTTTCCCTTCTTTTAGTATTCATATCATACGAATGAGAATGAGCTCTATTTAAAACACTTTTTCTAACTCATCCTTCATTTTGTGTATATACAATTCTTTCTGAAAGAAGTAACAAAAGAATAAACATGAAGCAGCTCGCATATCTGCCGGTTCAGGAAGATTCCCTGGATGAGCATGTCTTGCACACCGAATTTAGAGCCACGTTCACTACCTTATCTTATTCGGTAGTTGTTTAAAATGATCAATAGGTTGTTTTCTTATCTAGGCTTATGGTTCATGCTTAACAAAGTGAAGAGGAGAAGCGTAGAGAGAAAGAGAGGGGGAATAAGAGGACCAGAATATGCAGTTTTAAGTCAAGGTCAAAAAGTGGTAACTATTCCCAGTTCCATAAGAATTTCTTAGCCCCAACTCCATCTTCAGCTAGTACGCTAGTACCAAGGTTTAGGAATGATGGTCGGGATGGGGCACCAGGCTCTAAGACCCAAGGTAGTATAAATAGTAGTCGTGCCAATCCGCTTTATGGAGAATGTGGTAGGAATAATAAGGGTGTGTATAAAGCTAGTAGTGATGTATGTTTTGGATGTGGCAAGCCAGACCACAGAGTCAGAGAATGCCCAAAGGTTGGTCGGCAGAGTCAGTATAGTCGTCCTCCAATTCCATCTGATCGCCCGACCAGTGGTCAATATCAGGACAAATATATGCACTTTTGTCCTGACATGATTAGGAAAGTTCTCCTGATATGGTTACGGGTGCATTATAGGTCTTTCGTCTTTATGTTTATGTTTTATTATAAACCGGAGCTTCACCTTTTTTTGTGACTCCTTATATAGCTGTCAATTTTGGTGTCAGTTTAGAAACATTAGCAGAGCCTTTCTCAGTGTTTGCTCCAATAGGTGTCTCTATTATAGCTAGGTAGGTATAAAGGAATTGTCCGGTCATAATATCCTAGAAAGTCACTTCAGTTGATCATATGGAGTTAGAGATGATTGCTTTTGATGTCATTCTCAGCATGGATTGGATCTACTCAAGCTATGCCTCAGTTGATTACAGGAATAGAGTAGTTCAGATTCAGTTTTCCAATGAACCAGTTGTCAAAATGGAGGGGTAGTACCTCAGTGCTTAGGGGTCAGATGTGTTTTTAGATCCTTTCTTAGAATCCTATGATAGTATATGATCTAAAGTTAGAAGCATGAACCCAGAAGTTTAACATTAGTAAAGTGGGGATAGTGTTACTTGAATTTACTAGATTTCATATCCATGGGGTTAACTGTATGATAGGTGAACCAGAAGGCTTAAAATAATGCAAGAATTAATATTTATTGATTCAAAGTTAAGTATGATGGTTTGGGCGCACATATATAGTGTAACACCCTGAGAGTACACCCTGGGCGCCACATGGTGCTTACAGTCTCGAGAAACCATAAGCTAACCCTTGAGCTGGTACCTACTATGAGCACTAACTAAAACTGATAACAAAGGCCATATGCGGAATTTAACTGAGGAATGCCATAAGGTTTTAAGTAATAAATCTAATAAAAAATCTGATAATGACAACTAAAATTTGAGAACTGATTAACTGTCTAAAATACCAGAAAGCATCTAAACTGACTGAATGAGAGTTGATGGGATAGGCCCCAACTAACTGCTGAACTAAAAGCATGAAAATAAATAGTATGTCCTTGAAATATGAGGAATCACCATTGTTGCGGATGATAACCTAGAAGGTCTATGCGCGATGCGAGAACTAAGCATCCGAACCTATGATATGATACATCATAGCGCAAGAAAAGAGTATGCGATCAGTACTTTGAATGTACTGATATGCTTAATAAGGTAGGCTAATATTCATGGTTTCACGAACATGAATAATAACTATCTAAATATATATATATATATATATATATATATAACATGAAGTACTGAATAGAGTGCATAAAATCTGTAGATACTGAGGATATGTGAAATCTATAAATAATAAGGATGCATAAAATCTGTAAGTACTGAGGATACATGACCAAGCATGCAACATATTTTGAATATAATCTATAAATACTAAAATACTAAAATCTGATAATTGAGTCACTGATATCTGTATGCTATGGTCAAGCAACTGAAACTAAATTATTGAACTGATTACTGAACTGAGATTGTGAGAGCTATCATCTAACTGACATGCTCCAATGATCAGGTTTGGGGTCCAACTTGTAACCTTAGTTGGAATAGTGTTAGTACCATTCCACGAGTACTAATGATGGTTGTGTGGATCTACTATATTGATGTACTGTCTCGAAGGACTAAGGGTGTCAAACCTAAACTTACAGGTGACCCCTACGAGGTAGTCAAGCCAAATCTGAAGGGTGACTCCTCATATCCTATGTTGTCTATGTAGTTCTAGAATACAGGGACTGCTACTAGCGACTCTACCTATCGGACAGAGAAGTCGCCACCCCTGCACTCGCTCGATGCTAAATCCTACTCCCAAATGAACAAACTCGAAATACTGAACTGTTCCAAGGTTAACTGATTTTGATGACTGACTGAACTGATAATGCTCATAACATATTCTGAAACTATTCTGAAGTTACTGAGACTAGGTAAATAGCTAAGATTTTAGGTATTCATAACCCCCAGGACTCAATAGCAATAATAGTAAAATAGTACTGAACTTTAGGGACATAACATGGAAACATTTATTAAAAATCCATTCTTGTAGGCATTTCATCAAACACTTGATATTCATAGTTTAAGATAATCATGGGAATAGTATGAAACTTGGAGTAATAGCATGATTTCGACATCAATAACACATAATCATGATTTAAATCAGTGAATAACAATATTAGAATATGTAGGGTCTGATAAACAACAACAATTTCATGTAAACATGGTATAGAATTGTAATTCATGGGAGTTCATTGTCACGCCTCAAATCCTATTGGGGAGGACAGGCACTCGTAGCCGTGAAGGCCTGAGAGAACCAAGCTATAATCTTGGAATTCATATGCATGCAACTATAATAGTCAAAGGTTTTGCCATATATGGATATAATGCCTTAATAAAAAAAAATATAAACGACAAGCCCTAAAACTATATACATAATAGACTTGGCCGTTGGGGCCATAACATCTACAAGATAACAAACTACCATGCTTAACTTTACATTGGTCTATAAAGCCTCTAGACGATACACAAAATTTACATAAGGTCGGGACAAACCCCCGCCATACTATTAACTTTTATACAATACCAAAAATATATGGAACCGACTCAGAAAGTGCCAAAGCAAACTGGAGCTCACCAATAGAAGATGGATATCCTGGGCTCCTACTGAGGAGGCGTGTTTTCCGAAGCATATGTGCCTGTAGCATGAAATTAAGTCCCCCCATAAGGGGAGTCAGTACGAAAAAAATGTACTGAGTATGCAAGGCGGAAAAGTAACAATACATGACATAAAGGCTCAATAAAAATATAGAACAAGTGTAAGAATAGTGCTAGTAGACCACATTTACATTTACTTGTGGAACAGGGTACATTACATTTCTTTCTTTATTTTACCTTCTACTTTATTATCTTTGTAATCCATACGATACAAATGACCAGCTGATCAGTGGTAAATAATAAATCAGAATTGGCCCATGCTAGGCTTATGACCCTGAGCTGCCACCTACATATAAAGTATTGGGATCGGCCCATGCTAGGCTTATGCTCCTAAGCTACCACCCGTTTTACAAATTTCTGTTACTTAGTTTAATTAGCCTTTTAAGATTATTACATCGGTGGTCATAACCTTATGGTACCTTGAAATAATGATCTATCAATAAGAGGCATATAAATAGGCAATCAATGCAATAACAATGAAGTAAGGAGTTGTTGGCACACTAATGAAGTGTTTAGGAGCTAAAAATAACACATGGGTCTTATTTGAGTAACCAGAGAAATTCTGAAATTTACTAGTGAAAATAGGCATGTAGTATAGGCAGCAAGCATTTATCGAGGTGGTTTAACACATTAGAGCGTGGGAATAAGTTCATTAGTAACATGGGATATCATAGGTGCTATTATGTAGCACGTGTTTTTGGATGACCTTGGAAGCTTACTCGATGGAACAAGTATCCGTTTTCACGCCAAGAGTGCAAAATAGAGTATGCCTTACATCACTAGTTGTAAAAATTCAATACCATCCCAACTCAACGTCCCACACTTTTATATTACTTATCTACAATGAAATATATGGCAAACTAATATTAGCAACCAAACGTCACATTTTGGCTATTTAACTTCACCAAATTAGTGGCCGGGAAGTAAGCTCTTAATTTATCAACAAAGGGTGTCAGTTTAACCCTCTTATACTCCAATTACGGCCACATACCATACATATTCATATAATATCCCCAGACATAACCTTGGCTTCATTTCACCCTCCAATCAATACACACAAAACGAAATGAGCAATAGACATACACAATCATAAATTCAGTGGTGTATCACCACATCCATCTTCTATAATTCAATACAAACTAATCACACCTTTTACCAATAGTAACCTGGCATCCCACAACACAAACACACAAAACAGTCCGCAATAACACCCAATCGTCCTTTAATAGCAACCCAATATGTGCAATCCTCTATCAACACATGTATATGGAAAAAGGACAAAAGTGGACAGAAACCATACCTTGATTTCCTTGGTATTTTAGTGTCTTAATGTATATTTTCTCAATATCTTAATCCCTTCACACATACATCAAAAGAGAAAAGAGAAATCCCTTAATAACTAAGAACAATGGACTGCCCAAACTTATAGAGAGGGTTGTCTGGAAATTAATCTTAAAGAACACATAGTTTCCACAGTACAAGCTCATGAATTGTTCACTTACCTTTAGATTGGAAGGAATTTCAATCCCAAGAACCCTTGTGGAATTATATTTTTGTTTCATAGCCAAGAGAGAACAAGAGAGAAAAACCTAGAAAACTAAAAATTTTGTCTTAGTTAAAATGAGAAAAATTGTTGATTTCAATCCATAAATAGGAGCTGCTCTTGGACGAATTTATTGAATACTTTTGGGACATATTTTTTCAAGTAATTGATGATACACTTTCCCAATATATTGGGCCTTTGTGGATCAAAAACTATTGGGCCTTAGCTACTAATTTTTCCTTCTTTCGTTCTCTTTAACTTGGTATTTGGCAGATTTCAGTATTGGGCCTCTTTTCTTCATTTTCTTTCTCTTTTACTTAATTTGAGCTCAAATGAGTACATTAATATAAGGCCTAATCTGATACATGGTCTTGATCCCATTAAATTGGTCCAAATAGCTCAAGTAAGTGATCCACCTACTAGCTTAAGTAAGTCAAGAAAGCACCTTAACAAAATACTCAATTTTTAGTTCTTAACTCTTTAATCTAACTTAAAATTTGTATATACTTGGTCACATTAAACCACATGGGAAGTATTTAGAACTCCATCTACACAACAAATATATATCAAGTTCTATATAAATAGAACAAGTACACACAAAAATATGGGGTGTTACATCCTTCCCCCCTTTAGAACATTCGTCCTCGAATGTTAGCATAATTTTCCAACCGAAACAAGTTCAAGCCTAAGGTTAATATTCCTATCATCACACAGTACTTATATATATATATATATATATATATATATAAACACTTACTTGTTATTGCTATAATTCAGCATCTTGGACTTTCTCTTCGTATTTGAATAGATGAGGGTATTTGGATTTCATTGCTTCCTCAGCTTCCCATGTGATCTCCTCCACTTGATGGTTTCTCCAAAGTACTTTTACAGATGCTATTTATTTATTCCTTATCTTCTTAACTTATCGATCTAGAATGTCAATAGGTATTTCCTCATAGGTGAGATCTTCCATAACTTGTACGTCTTCCGTAGAAGTGATATGTGATGGATCTCTGATGCACTTTTAAAGCATTGAGACATGAAATACCGGATGTATTGCTGAGAGCTCTTGGGGTAGCTCTAACTTATTTGCAACATGGCCAAACCTCTGAATAATCTTATATGGGCCTATATAACGTGGACTTAGTTTCCCTTTCTTACCAAATCTCATCACCCCTTTCATTGGTGATACCTTCAAGAATATCCAATCACCGATAGAAAACTCTAGCCCTCTTCTTCTAATATTTGCATATGACTTATGTCGACTTTGGGTTTTTTCCAGCTGCTGTTGAATTACTTTAACCTTTTCCATAGCTTGATAAATAAGATCTGGTCCGAACAAGGCATTTTCACCCACTTCAAACCATCCATTGGTGATCTACACTTTCTTCCATACAAAGATTCATATGGTGCCATTTTGATACTTGAATGATAGCTATTATTGTAGGCAAACTTGATAAGAGGAAAATGATCATCCTAGATACCCTTAAAGTCTAATACACAAGCTCGTAGCATATCTTCAAGTATTTGAATGGTATGTTCTTCTTGTCCATCTGTTTGAGGGTAAAAAGCTGTACTCAGATTCACTTGTGTTCCCAAATTCCTTTGAAAAGACTTCCAAAAATTTGCAGTAAATTAGGCTCCCCAATATGATATAATAGAGATTGGCACTCCGTGTAGTCGAACTATCTCTTTAATGTATAATTTTGCATACTCTTCAACTGTGTAAGTGGTCTTTACTAGTAGGAAGTGTGCGGATTTGGTAAGCCTATCAACTATCACCCATATGAAATCAAACTTTCAAGATGTACGAGCCAAACCAGTGACAAAATCTATGTTGATCATGTCCCACTTCCATATTGGAAGATCTATGCATTGCATATAACCCATGGGCATCTGGTGCTCTACTTCAACTCTTTGAGAATTTGGACATTCGGCTACAAATTCTACAATGTTCTTCTTCATGTCACTCCACCAATATATTTCTTTCAAATCTTGATACATCTTTGTTGATCCTGGATGAATGGAATACCTCGAACAATGCGTCTCTATCATAATCCTCGTTCTTAGCCTGTCTACATTAGGCATACATAATCTATTTTTGCACTGAAGTACTCCTTCTCGCATAAGCTCAAATGCCTTAGTCATACCACATTGTACATTCTCCTTAAGCTGTAATAAAATTGTATCTACATATTGCTTCTCTTTCACTTCAGCTACTAATGAAGATTCTGCTGCATTATGAACAATAAGCTCCTCATCTGGAGTTTCAAGAAGGCGAACCCCCAAATTAGCTAGTTGGTGGAGATCTTTAATCATCCCTTTCCTTTCTATAGATGCTATCATAGCCTTACGACTTAGTGCATCAGCTACCATATTTGCTTTCCCTGGACGATACAAGATATCAATATCATAGTCTTTTAATAGTTCAAGCCACCTCCATTGCCTCAAATTTAGATCCTTCTGGCTAAAGATATATTGCAAACTCTTATGATCAGTATATATGTCAAAATGAATCCCATACAAGTAGTGACACCATATCTTTAAAGCAAATATAACTGCTGCTAGCTCGAGATCGTGCGTAGGGTAGTTTTTCTCATGTGGCTGCAATTGTCTGGAGGCATATGCTATTACTTTACCATGCTGCATCAATACATATCCTAATCCAATTCTTGAAGCATCACAATACAATGCATACCCTTCTATGCCTTTTGGAAGTACCAATATAGGTGTAGAGGTCAACTTATTCTTCAGATCTTGGAAACTCCTTTCATAGGCATCATTCCATTGAAACTTGGATGCTTTGTGTGTTATCTTGGTTAAACATGCAGAAATTGAAGAAAAACCCTCAACAAACCTTCTAAAATAACTTGCCAACCCAAGAAAACTATGAATGTCCGTAGGCGTTGTGGGCCTTGGCTAACTCTTCACGGCTTCTATCTTTTGAGTATCAACCTTTATTCCTTAACTAGATACAATATAACCCAAGAATGCCACTGATTTTAACCAAAACACACATTTAGAGAACTTTGCATATAGCTTGCGATCACGAAGAATCTGCAATACCTATCATAAATAATTGGCATGGTCCTCTTCTGATCTAGAATAAACTAGAAAATCATCTATAAAAACTATCAAGAACACATCTAAGAATGGCTTAAACACTCTATTAATCAAATCCATAAAAGCTGCGGGTGCATTTGTTAGCCCAAATGACATGACTAGGACCTCATAATGACCGTACCGTGTTTGGAAAGTTGTCTTGGATATATCCTTCTCTTTGACCCTCACTTGGTGGTAACCTGACCTCAAATCAATCTTTAAGAAGCACTTGGCACCTTGTAACTGATCAAATAAATCATCAATTCTTGGGAGGGGATATTTATTTTTAATAGTCACCTTATTCAGTTGCTAATAGTCAATACACATTTTCAATTAACCATCTTTCTTACTCACAAATAACACTGGTGTGCCCCAGGGGGACATACTAGGCCTTATGAATCCTTTCTCTAGCAAGTCTTTCAATTTCTCTTTCAATTCTCGTAATTCTTCCGGGGCCATTCTATACAGAGGAACTGAGATTGGTTGGGTGCCTGGAATCACATCAATACCAAACTCCACTTGTCGTTCAGGAGGCAAACATGAAAGGTCTTCACGAAATACATCAAGAAATTCATTTACCACTGGAATAGTTTGAAGAATTGATGGCTCCTTATCTGTATCCTTCACTCTAACTAGATGCTATACGTAACCTTTGGAAATCATTCTTTTTGCCTTAAAATAAGAAATAAATTTATCTCTTGGCGCACCAATATTACCTCTCCATTCAAGGACTACCTCCTTTGGAAACTAGAAATACACCCTTTTAGTTCGGTAATCTACTATGGCATAACAAGACGTCAACCAGTCCATACCCATTATAACATCAAAATCTACCATTTCCAGCTCAACAAGATCAGCCATCGTATTGCGACCACAAATAGTTATAATATAATTTCGATAAACCCTTCTAGCTATAATGGATTCCCCAACAAGCGTAGATACTTCCAATGGCTTAGCTAGAAATTCTGGTGTTCTTTTGAACTTTCCAGCAACCAATGGAGTGACATATGATAAGGTAGAACCGGGATCAATTAATGCATATACGTCAAGTGAAAAGATAGACAATGTACCTATAACCACATCTGGAGAAACCTCTAAATTTTGTCAATCTGCTAGAGCATACATACGATTCTGAACTCCACTAGAACTAGTTGCTCCTTTATCACCCCTAACATGACCCATAGGTTGTGCACCCCTACCTGAATAAGGTACCGATGATGATGATATAACATCTGATCCAGTAGGTCGTGCCATACCACCTATGCCCCTTTGTGGGTATTCTCTCATCATATGCCCCGACATACCACACCAAAAGTAAGCATTTGTCCCAAACCTACATGCACCTAAATTAATCTTTCCACATTATTTGCATGGCTGTCGAGGAGGTCTTAATTGGCTTATACTTCCTTGCCCTTGATACCCAACTATTCGTGAACTCTGACTCTCACTTCTTTGCCCAAATTGATTACCTTTGGACCCTTGAAACTGTGGTGGAGTACTAGCTATAGAATAAGAAGATAATGTCCTAGGTGGTCTATTAGAAAATCGAGGCCTAAAATTTGCTTGGGATGCCATAAATTGCCCCGTAGATCTGGCCCTCTTGTAATATCTTTTTTCCAATACTTGTGTTCTTCTCCTTTGCCTCTGATCCTTCACTTTTTATGCAAAAACTTATTTCCTTGCTATGCCCATGTCTTTGTTCAAAGTAGCAATAGTATAATCTCTAACCAAATATGGATCCAACCTATCCATATATCGATGAACTCTATCATCCATAGTAGCTACAACATTAGGAGCATACCTAGACAAGGAGTTAAATCGGAGGATGTACTCCCTCACATTCATATTTCCCTGGCGAAGATCCAAGAACTGATCTGCACGGGCCTATCGAATCTCAAATGAAAGGTAATAATCAAGAAATGCCTCTTTGAACTCTTTCCAAGTAGCTGAGGATGTATCGATACTTCTAGATCGTTTCCAGTCTTCGTACCAAAATATAACCTCCCCTTTGAATCTATATGCTGCTAACTCAACTGTCTCTTTACCTGATATATGCATAATATCTAGAGCCTTTTGGATTTGATCAATAAATTCCTGTGGGTCTTCATTAATATCTGATCCGGTGAAGGTGGGAGGATCCAACTTAAGAAAGTCTTGCGTCTGAAGGTTAGCTTCCCTACCTGCACCACTAAAACCTATAGTAGGAATGGCTTGCCCTTGATCTTGTCCAGCAACTATACGAGCCAAAATTTGCACCACATTTCTAAGATCTTGATCAGTAGCAATAATAGGTGGCTCTGAGGATGTGGTTCTCCTCCTTTTTAGCTCTTCTGGAGTGGAAGAAGTTTCTGATACATACTCAGCTTGATCCTCACTTTGATTAGCTTGTATAGGTGGTGTCTTGCTAGTTCCTTCTCCGGAAACCACATCTATTCACTTTCTTATACTCTTACTCCTCGTAACCGGCATCCTTACTATAATAAGAGAAACAAAAAAATTCAATGGTTAAATATGACTTTATCTACAATATGGACTCTATTGCACGATCTAAGATATGAAGAAAAAAAACAATCCCTAAATGTCCCATAGCCTCATGTTTATAGATGTGGTGCACAATATACCCATAAACAAGACTCTACGTAGATACGGCTTTAAAGACTCCCTAGGATGACTCGCTCTGATACCACTTTTTTCACGCCTCAAATCCAATTGGGGCGGATAGGCATCCGTAGTCGTGAAGGCCCGAGAGAACTAACCTATAACCTTGGAATTCACATGCATGAAACTATAATAGGCAAAGGTTTTGCCATATATGGATATAATGCCTTAATGAAAAAAAATATAAATGACAAGCCCTAAAACTATATACATAATAAACTTGGCTGTTGGGGCCATAACATCTACAAGATAACACACTACCATGCTTAACTTTACATTGGTCTACAAAGCCTCTAGACGATACACAAAATTTAGCTTAGGTCGGGACAAACCCCCGTCATACTATTAACTTTAATACAATACTAAAAATATATGGAACCGACTCGGAAAGCCCCGAAGAAAACTGGAGCTCACCAATAACAGATTCATATCCTGGGCTTCTACTGAGGAGGAGTGTTTGCCGAAGCACCTATGCTTGTAGCATGAAATATAAGTCCCCTCATAAGGAGAGTCAGTACGAAAAAAATGTACTGAGTATGAAAGGTGGAAAAGTAACAATACATGACATAAAGGCTCAGTAAAAATATGGAACAAGTGTAAGAATAGTGCTAGTATACCACCTTTACATTTACTTATGGAACAGGGTACATTACATTTCTTTCTTTCTTTTACCTTCTTACTTTATTATCTTTGTAATCGATATGATACAAATGACCAGCTGATCAGTGGTAAATAATAAATCAGGATCGTCCCATGCTAGGCTTATGCCCCTGAGCTGCCACCTACATATAAAGTATCAGAATCGGCCCATACTAGGCTTATGCCCCTGAGCTGCCACCTGTTTTACAGATTTCCATTACTTAGTTTAATTAGCCTTTTGAGATTGTTACTTCGGTGGTCATAACCTTATGGTACCTTGAAACAATGATCTATCAATAAGAGGCATATAAATAGGCTATCAATGCAATAACAATGAAGTAAGGAGTTGTTGGCACACTAATGAAGTGTTTAGGAACTAAAAATAACACATGGGTCTTATTTGAGTAATCGGAGAAATTCTGAAATTTACTAGTGAAAATAGGCTTGTAGGATAGGCAGCAAGCATGTATCGAGGTGGTTTAACACATTAGAGGGTGGGAATAAGTTCATTAGTAACATGGGATATCATAGGTGCTATTATGTAGCACGTGTTTTTGGATGACCTTGGAAGCTTACTCGATGGAACAAGTATCCGTTTTCACACCAAGAGTGCAAAATAGAGTATGCCTTACATACCTGGTTGTAAAACTCCAATACCAGCCCAACTCGAATTTCCGCACTTTTAGATTACTTATCTACAATGAAATATATGGAAAACTAATATTAGCAATCAAACGTCACATTTTGGCTATTTAACTTCACCAAACTAGTGGCCGAGAAGTAAGCTCTTAATTTATCAAAAAAGGGTTTCACTTTAACCCTCTTATACTCCAATTACAGCCACATACCATACATATTCATATAATATCCCCAGACACAACCTCGACTTCATTTCACCTTTCAATCAACACACACAAAATGAAATGAGCAATAGACATACACAATCATAAATTCAGTGGTGTATCACCACATCCATATTCTATAATTCAATACAAACTAATCACACATTTTCCCAATATCAACCGGGCAGCCCAAAACACAAACACACAAAACAATCCGCAACAACACCAAATTGTCCTTTAATAGCAACCCAATATGTGCAATCCTCTATCAACACATGTATATGGAAAAAGGACAAAAGTGGACAGAAACCATACCCTGATTTCCTTGGTATTTTAGTGTCTTAATGTGTATTTCATCAATATCTTAATCCCTTCATACATACATCAAAAGAGAGAAAAGAAATCCCTTAATAACTAAGAACAATGGACTGCCCAAACTTATAGAGAGGGTTGTCCAAAAATTAATCTTAAAGAACACATAGTTTCGATGGTAAAAGCTCGTGAATTGTTCACTTACCTTTATCTTGAAAGGAATTTCAATCCCAAGAACCCTTGTGGAATTATAGGATTGTTTCATAGCCAAGAGAGAACAAGAGAGAAAAACCTAGAAAGCTGGAAATTTTGTCTAAGTTAAAATGAGAAAAATTGCTGATTTCAATCCATAAATAGGAGCTGCTTTTGGACGAATTTACTGACTAATTTTGGGCCATATTTTGTCAAGTAATTGATGATACACTTTCCCAATATATTGGGCCTTTGTGTATCAAAAACTATTGGGCATTAGCTACTACTTTTTCCTCCTTTTCTTCTCTTTAACTTGGTATTTGCCTCTTTTCTTCATTTTCTTTCTCTGTTACTTAATTTGGGCTCAAATGAGTAAATTAATATAAGACCTAATCTGATACATGGTCTTGATCTCATTAACTTGGTCCAAATAGCTCAAGTAAGTGATCCACCTACTAGCTTAAGTAAGTCAAGAAAGCACCTTAACAAAATACTCAATTTTTAGTTCTTAACTCTTTAATCTAACTTAAAATTTGTATGTACTTGGTCACATTAAACCACATGGGAAGTATTTAGAACTCCATCTACACCACAAAGATATATCAAGTTCCATATAAATAGAACAAGTACACACAAAAATATGGGGTGTTACATTCATGTTTAAAATGACAATTTAAAATCATAATAAATTATAAAGATTACAACTTTAAATTTAAAAGAGGATACTTGGACTCCATGGGTGGAAGGAACCCATGGATGAACACTTAACATATCTGGATTAATGAATTCGTGATAATTGATGGTGAATCCTAGAGATTTGATCTTGAATTGTAGAGGCTAGGGATTATTCTTTTAAGAGAAGGTGATTTCAATTTGGTGAAAATTGTTAAAAGTGGTGTAAAAGTGGTATTTAGGGACTAAAGTCCCGTGTTTGGACTAAATAAGGTAAAAGAAAAAGACTTAAAAGTCCTTGGAAAAATTAAAACTCAGAACTGGAAATCCCAATTTGTACACCCAGTGTGATGCGGTACAATCACGTCGGGCCATTGGAAAAAGAACAATCCCCATTTTGTCCATCGACACGACGCGGTGCTATCACATTGCGCCTCTAGAAATGGAACTTTGGCGTGACACGATGGTAATCATAGTACCTCACTGGAAATTGAAAACTGTAAAAATTTCCCTTGGAGCAACGTGGTGCTTACGGCGGTGACACATTGAAAAAGGATGAACGTGAAATTGGTCGTAACCGCGATGTGGCTTTATCGCTTTGGGCTACTGCTTTGCACTAAAAGTGCCATAAATTCTTGTCTGAGTATTTGATTTAGGAAAAATTGGTATCATTGGAAAGCTAATTCAATTTGCTAAAATTGGATTGGTATTGAGCTGGAAAATTCTTAATAGAGCAAAAGATATGCTTATTTGAAGTTGACTAAAGCAATGTTCTTATTAAAATTTCAATCGATAAGGATTAGTTTGATTTGTCTAATAGATGGGATTTATTTGAGGCCTTAATATACATCAAACTAACTCATAAAACTATCAAAGAATGATAATGTACTATGCACAAGCTTGAAACATGACGCTAACATTGGTTTCAATTTTTGGGGTATTACAATATCTCCCCTTTGGGAACATTCGTCCTCGAATGAGACTGGTTAAGCTGAAAACACTAAGGAAATAAGATTACATGTTGAATATAAGTGATGAAAAATGTGATTACGTGACTGATTCTGAACATGACACATGACTAAACAAGTTTTGTGAATGCATGACTGATATGAGAATGATATGCAGCTGAAACTGAGCATGGAAAAGAGAGATTTTAAGGAAAATTGTTACCTTAAGTTGAGAATACTGAAGAATCTGAGATCATTTACTGAACATGCATGAATGGGAACATGAGAGCATAACTGAGTCTGAAACATGATACATGAACTGGATATAATGAACTAAACTGATTTCTTAAACACATGCAGTGACATGAGAATGGTTATAAGGCTGAGATAAGAATGAGAGAGTCAACTTATGAGTAACCATTACCTCTGGATGGATCTGGTTTTGTGAATAAAAGATGAGAGATTTAGTACATGAAAAGCTCAGGGCTATTACATCTCCCCCCTTGGGATAGTTCATCCCCTAAATGATACTGACTTGACTGAAATACTAGGAAAACTAAGATGATGCACGAAACTCTTACGGACTAAATCATGACTGAATATTTGGGATCTGAAATATGATGCATGAACTAAACTGGATTCACAATTTACATGGATGCGAACAAACTATTTCTTATAAGGGATATATTCATGACACTTCAGATAGTAAGACTAGATCAGAAGATGGAAAAACCATAGGAACTTGTCTGTCTGACTGCTAATCTAAATTACTAGCTATATAGACTAACTCATACTGAAAGTTTATACTTAACTGGAGTATTTCTTCGACACTCTTTCTAAGAAGTTCTAATAACTTTAGGGAGTAAAGAATCTTGAGTACGGTCTAAATAAGACATCTGGATAAGAAATCACAACAAGGCTAAAATTATGTAATATGAAGCACAGGCCTATGAAACATCAACTAGAATAGAGCGACTAGGCCTTATGGACTGCAACTACTATCTTTCAAGATTAGACATGCTCCTCGAATACTCTCTCAACTATACTTCCACCTTAATACTGCACTTCACCTAAGACTACCAAAAATATTCACACGGACACTGATAATTCTATTTACTAAAGTCTGAGTTGGACTGAATTCTCCTACTATGTACAAGCCTACTTAAATCTACAAAATGTACACATAACACTGTAATACTAGTCTGAATTATGAATTTAACACACCCTGCATTTTACAACTTCTCATCTTATGAATAATTCTAATTTCCCCTTCAACAACTAAATACAACCTCTTACTAGCCATTCACCAATATGACATTCAAGTCTATCTTTATAACTACATCTTCCTGTAAAATAAGCATGAAACACTCTTTCCTTAACATAAAACATTAAATCTCTCTCATCTAAGCAATTGCTCATCACTATATTATTTCATAAGGAGAGGTCACTGAATGGATAAAATATGAGGACCTGAAGCATAAATGAACACTATAGAGAACGTGAGGATATACATGACATAATCTGGATTTCACTAATTGTTAAGAGTGTAGCATGAATCATTGGAACTAAGCATACTATAAAACATGAATACATGAGTCATGAGCTATATGACCTGAGTTTGGAGTTTCTGAATCTGTGGAACATGATCCGTACTACTGAGCAAACTAGAACTCTTATATTAGGAACTGGGAAAACACATGATTTTTTGATAAGATGCACGAATATAAGCTATGATCATAGACCTGATATGTAGGTCATGAGTAGATATTGAAATACAAATACTGAAATAAGCATGGGTCAGCATCTCCCTCCCTAGTGTTGTACTACAACACACTAGCATCACTACTAGAATCTGTGAGCCTGACTTGGTCACTTGTTCTACCATCTCCCCCTTAGCTTAAAGCCATTATTCTAAGTTTATGGACCACTTAAAAAACTCTAAAATAAACTAAAACTACTTTAACCTAGAGTCCGAGATATAATAATACTCATAAACACTAAACTCACCTTGAAATACTGCACCTGAAAGTGTAAAACCCTACTGTTGATACTTTCTTTTGAGGTAGAACTATTAACTTTCTATGGCCCCAAGTACATTATGTAACAACTTAAGAACTAACTAACTTATAATTCTCAACTCTTTTTTCTATTAGTTCAATCTTCAAAGGTTCAAACTTAGATTCTAACACTTAACATGGATATCCCTAAGCCTTCAATGAACCATACTACATTCATCATAGCCTACAATTATCACTTATGTAAACTTATATTTTTCCCCACACCATGAGAATTACCACTACACTAACATCAATAACATATAGTTTTGAATCATTAAACATGAATTCTTGCATACACTATTTCAAGCCTACTAATTCACCTTTCATACAACTAGCCCAATGGACTACAAAATCTTATTAAATTCAGATAACACTATCCTAACTCTACTACTACTACTAAACTCCTAGTTTTATGCTTTTAGTTCTAGATCATATGCTATCATAGGATTCTGAGAAGGAATCTGAAATCACGTTTGACTCCTTAGCACTGAGGTACTACCTCCTTCATTCACTGACTAGTTTATTGAAAAGCTAAAACTAAACTACTCTATTTCTAAAATCAACCAAAGTGATTTACTGGGATATTATAATTGGGTAATTTCTGTATACCCATCTGGCTTGGATAGATTTACCTACTAGGGTAGACACTAAGAAGGGCTCTGCTAAGGTTTTGGGACTGACACTGAACTCGACAACTACATAAGGGGTTATAAAACAAAGAGAAGCTCTAGGATCTAACAAGGCATAAACATGTAAATGAAAGGCCAGTAACGTACCCATAACCACATCAGGAGAACTTTCCTGATCCTGTTGGGACTGAAATACATATAGCCTATTCTGATACTAACCACTATTAGCACTGGAAACGGCAGCACCCTGCTGAATCAGGTGACTAGATGAAACTGGAGAACGGTTGGACTGAACCAGCGGACCACTCTTTGGGAAATCTTTAACTCTGTGGCCTGGCTTACCACACCCAAAATACACATCACTATCAGCTCTACACTCACCCTTATGATTCTTACCATATACTCCACAAAGAAGATTAGTACAAATACAAAGAAGATTAGTACAAATACCCTTCCCACTATCTTGTGACTTAGAGCTTAGTGCTCTATCTCAACTATCATTCTCAAACTTAGGCACTAGTGCACTGGCTAAAGTGGAGCTGGGTCTGAGAATTTCTGACAGAATTGGGAGCGGTTACTACCCCTTGACCTAGGCTTAAGACTACTTGTTCTGGCCCTCTTATTCCTTCTCTCCTTCTTCCTACTCTCTCTTTTCTTACTCAGCTGAGCATGAATCAAAAGCCTAGATAGTACAACAGCCTACAGATGGCTCTGAGCAACTACTGAATAAGCTAAGGTAGTAAAAGCTGCTCTAAATTCAGTGTAAGAGATATGCTCATTCAGGTGGTCTTCCTGAATGGGCGTAGGTGCGAGGTGATTCTTATTTCTTCTTCCATTAGCCTTTCTAGAATGCATATTTTGTAAGTGAAAGAAAGATTGGAATTATACAGAGAGTTTAACTTGAGCACATGCTCACTCACATGATATGAAAACTGAAAGAAGGGAACTTTTCCATAAAATGCCTCGTAGCTTCTTATCCATAAGTGTGGTGTGCTTCATACCTATGCACAAGACTCTACTTGATGCGGCTTTCAGACTTCCTATGACACTTTAAAACCTTTGGCTCTAATACCAAATTACCTCAAGAGTACACCCTGGGTGCCATATGGTGCTTATAGTCCCAAGGGACCACAAGCTAACCTATAAGTTGGGACCTGCTGTAAGCACTAAGTAAAACTGATAACAAAGGCCATATGTCGAATTTAACTGAGGAATGCCATAAGGTTGTAAATAATAAATCTAATAAAAACATCTGATAATGACAACTAAAATTCAAGAACTGACTAACTATCTAAAATATCTAAAATCCTCTAAACTGACTGAATAAGAGTTGATGGGACAGGCCCCAACTAACTCTAACTAACTACTGAACTGAAAGCATAAAAATAAATATAGTCTGTCCTCAAAATATGAGGACTCACCACTGTTACAGCTGATAATCTAGAAGTTCTATGCGTGATCCAGGAATTAAGTATCCGAACTTATGATATGATACATAATAGAGCAAGAAAAGAGTATGCGATCAATACTTTAAATATAGTGGTATGCTAAATGAGGTAGGCTGATATGAATAGTTTCATAAACATGAATAATAACTATATAAATATATATATATATATATAATATGAAGTACTAAATAGAGTGCATAAAATCTATAAATACTGAGGATACATAAAATCTGTAAATACTAAGGATGGATGAAATCTGTAAGTACTGAGGATGCATGGCCAAGCATATAACATATTTTGAATATAATCAATAAATACTAAAATCTGATAATTGAGTCACTGATATCTGTATACTATGGTCAAGTAATTTAAATTGAATTACTGAACTGATTACTGGACTAAGACTGTGGGAGGTATCATCTAACCGACATGCCCCAATAAGCATTTTTGGGGTCCAACTTGTAACCCCAGTTGGAAAGGTGTTAGTACCTTTCCACGGGTACTAACGCTAGCTATGTCGATCCACTATACTAATGTACTATCCCAAAGGACTAAGGATGTAAAGACTAAACTGACGGGTGACCCCCTACGAGGTAGTCAAGCCTAATCTGAAGGGGACTCCTCATATCCTACACTGGCTACATAGTTCTAGAGTATAGGGACTACTACTAATGTCTCTTTCTATCTGATGGAGAAGCCGCCATCCCTATACTCGCTTGGTGCTAAATCCTACTCCCAAATGAACTTACTTGAAATGTTGAACTGTTCTAAGGTTAACGGATTTTGATGACTGACTGAACTGATAATTCTCATAACATATTTTAAGACTATTTGCAGTTATTGAGACTAGGTAAGTAGCTAATGTTTTAGGTATTCATAACCCCCAGGACTCAATAGTAATAATAGTAAAATAGTACTGAACTTTAGGGATATAACATGGAAACATTTATTAAAAATCCATTCTTGTAGGTATTTTATCAAACACTTAATATTTATAGTTTAAGATAATCATGGGAATAGTATGAAACTTATAGTAATAGCAAGATTTCGACATCAATAACACATAATCATGATTTAAATAAGTGAATAACAATATTAGAACATGTGGGATCTGATAAACAACAATAATTTCATGTAAACATGGTATAGAATTGCAATTCATGGGAGTTCATGGTTAAAATCACAATTTAAAATCATAATAACTTATAAAGATTACAACTTTAAATTTAAAAGAGGATACTTGGATTTCATGGGTGGAAGGAACCCATGGATAAACACTTAACATACCTGGATTAATGAATTCGTGAGAATTGATAGTGAATCCTGGAGATTTGATCTTGAATTATAGAGGCTAGGATTTATTATTTTAAGAAAAGGTGATTTCAATTTGGGGAAGATTGTTAAAAGGGGTGTAAAAGTGGTATTTAGGGACTAAAATCTCATGTTTGGACTAAATAAGGTGAAGGAAAAAGACTTAAAAGCCCTTGGGAATATTAAAACTCAGAACTGAAAGCTGGAAATCCCAATTTTACCACCCGACGCAATACGGTACAATCACTTTGGGCCACTAGAAAAAGGACAATCCCCATTTTGTCCATCAGTGCGATGTGGTACTATCACATTGTACCTCTAGAAACGGACAACTGTGGACTGGAACTTTGGCCCGACGCGATGGTAATCGCGATACCTCACTGTAAATTGAAATTGGTAAATTCCTCTTTGTGCAATATGGTGATTACCACGGTGACATACTGAAAAAGGATGAACGTGAAATTGGTTGTCACCGTGACGCGGCCTTATCTTGTTGGGCTACTACTTTGCACTAAAAGTGTCATAACTTCTTACCCGAGTATCAGATTTAGGCAAAATTGATATCGTTGGAAATTCAATTTCCTACAACTTGGTTGGTCTTGATCTGGAAAATTCTCAATAGATAAAAAAATATGTTCATTTGAAGTTTACTAAAGTAATGTTCTTATCAAGATTTTAATCGGTAAGGATTATTTTAATTCATCAAATAGCTGGGAGTTATTTGTAGCCTTAATATACATCAAACTAACTTATAAAATTATCAAAGAATGATAATGTACTATGCACAAGCTTGAAACATGATGCTAACATTGGTTTGGATTTTTGGGGTATTACATATAGTATCCTAGAGTTGTTAAGTTTGAATGAGGCTAGTAATATAGTAATTGATGTTCTGACCAGCTAAGTTATGGGCTATATGATGGTGATATTGGATGTTCAGGTCTAATGAAAATTTTTATGGTTTAGGGAAAAATTAAGTTTATAGGTGTAATATTAGTAGGCTATGAAGAAAGTTAGTATGGTTCATTAAAAGTTTGGGGATATCCATATTAAGTGTTAGAATCTAAGTTTGAATCTTTGAAGATTGAGCTAATAAAATATAGTGTTGAAATTCTTGATAGTGTGAACTCAAAGTATGGTGATACTCATGAAGATTCTAAGTTAGGTGGTGTTCAAAGCTATTTTTTGATGGCCATTAAGGCTATAGCAAGTTAAGAGTTGTATCTCAAAAGGAAATATTAGCAGTGGTTTTTGCAATTTCAAGTTTAGTCTTTCAAGATGAATTTGTTACAAATAAGTATTGTCATATTTTGCACTTTAGAGTAAAGTGGTGGCAGTTCAGCTTCAAGTTTATCAAAAGGGTCTCGTAGGCTTAGAGTGATGGCTTATAGCTAAGGGGGAGATGATAGAATAAGTAACCAATTCAGGATCACAAATTCCTATAGTGATGTTAGTATGTTGTAGAACATCAGTAGGGAAGGAAGATGACTGACCTATTCTTATCTCAATAAAAATTTTATACTTCAGTCCTCACGATATATACTCATGTCTTACATTTCAACTCTCTAATCATAGCTCAAATTAATGCACCTTCCATAGAATCATGTATGCTTCTAGTTCTTAGTATAAGAAGTTCCAGTTTGCTTAGTTGTACGAATTATATTCCATGAAATTTATGTACTCCAAACTCAGGTCATGTAGCTCGTGACTCATGTACTCATGCTTCACAGTATGTTCAGTTTCAGTACTCATGTTATTCTCTTAGTGATCAGAGAAATTCAGATTATGTCATTTATATCCTCAATTTTATCTCTGTAGTAAATCTAGGTCATGGATACTCTATTCCCAGGCCTCAATTAAGCATCCAAGTTTTGCATAGTATTCTTTAATGCCTCAGGTCCTCATTCTCTAACCTTTTAGTGACCCCTCCTTATGAAATGGTAGTGGTGATGAACAGTTGTTAAGATAGGAGAGAGTAAATGTTTTGTGTTTGGGGAAAGATTGTTGTATGCTTTTTGATATAAGGTTATAAGTATGGAGTAAGATTGAGGCCAAGTTTTTTATTTATGTCATGGTTAGTTGAAATTTTGTGTGTGATTTTCTTAAGAATAGAGCATGGAAGTTGCTAATGATAGAGATATTAGAGAGTACAGAAAAGATGCTTTGATGGGTTGTTTTCCTAGAAGTTCATGTGTGGATATGATAATAGGCTTAAATGTCATATTGGTGTATATAAGTGGGTGGTTGCATTGTGCATTCGTGCATTCCTAGTAAGAGGTTAAATTTATTTGTTGAAGTTGTAAGAAAAATTATTCTTGAGATGAGAAGTTGTGAAAACATAGGGTGTATTGAACTCATGATTCTGATTTGTATTACATTGTTATGGGTGCACTTTGTAGATTCAAGTAGGCTTGAACATAGTGAGAGAATTTAGTTTAGCTTAGACTTCAGTAGATAGAGTTATCAGTGTCTATGTAAATATTTTCAGTAGCCTCAAGTAAAGTGCGGTACTGAAGCAAAATGTATAGTGAAGGGAGTATTTGAGGAGTATGTCTAAGTTTAAGAGTAGCAGTTGCATTGTCTAAGGCATAGCAATTCCAGTTTATGTTTCATAGGCCTATGTTCCATGTTACAGAGTTATAGCTATATTAAGATTCCTTAGTCATATATCTAATTCATATTATGCCCAAGTTCTTTTCTCCCTACTGTTATTACAACTTCTTAGAAAGGGTGTTGAAGAAATACTCCAGTTAAGTATAAGCTTTCAGTTTAATTCAATCCGTATAGCTAGCAATTCAGTTTAGCAGTCAGACAAACAAGTTCTTATGGTTTTTTTCCATCTTTCTATCTAGTTTTACTATCAGAAGTTTTATGAATATTGATATTCCAAGAGATAGTTGTTTGCATCCATGTAAATTATGAATTCAGTTCATGATTCAGATTCAGATATTCAGTCATGATTCAGTTCATAAGTGCCCCGTGCATTATCTCAGTCTTTCCTTAGTATTTAAGCCAAGTTAGTATCATTTGGGGAACAAACTATCCCAAGAGAGAGATGTTGTAACACCCTGAGTTTTCATGTCTTAAACCTATCAACTTTTCTTCACAAAACTAGATCTAGTCTAAGGAAATGGTTACTCATAAGAAGACTCTCTAGTTTCTAAATAAGCCTTATAACCATTCTGTGTCATTGCATGTATTCAAGGAATCAGTTAAGTTCATGATATTCAGTTCATGTATCATGCTTCAGAATTAGTTATGTAATCATGTTTTCAGTTATGCATATTCAGTATGTGATATAAGTTTCCCCAGTATTCTCAGCTTAATTGTCTCATTCGAGGATGAATATTTCCAAGGAGGAGATATTGTAATGTCCCATATATTTTTTAGCTAAGTTTAGCTCCTAGTTGCATGCATAAAAGACTTACAGCCCGAAAACTTCACAAAGTGTTGGGGAATTAGTCATATTTTTAGCCTCTTAACTTTGAGGATTTTTAAATGGGTCTTCCCAACCCTGAGACGTAGGTTTTTGAGTTAATTCATGTTCAGGGGTGTAAGGAGAATATCTTAGGGAAGTTTCAGATTTTTCGAATGAGGAGTGGATCATGTTTGGATTTCAATTCTAGAACCTCACTGCGATAGTGGCCCGTCGCAATGGGTATAGCAATGGGCCCTTCACCACATCGCGGTACCCTTTTAATTAGCATTTCAGTTATGAATTTGATCTCTTGAGGGGCAGTTAGGTCTTTTCCCATCAACCCAATTAATAAAAACATGAATTAAAGCTTCAGTTAGGGCATTATATACCTATATTCTCCAATTTCCTCTCAAAACAAACCCTAATCCTCCCCCAAATTCATCAATTTCATTCCTTTCTCTTTAAGAAAACCAAGGATTCAATCTCCCTAATGCAAGAATTTTCAAGTAAAGCATTAAGATTGTGTTTCTCTTTCAAGCTTAAGGATTAAGGTATGTGTAATGTTCATCTATGGGCCCTTTTTACCCATGGAGTCCAAGAAACCCCTTTTGATATCAAATTATGAGTTTTTACATGTTTATGATGAATTGTCTCCATGAAGCTCTTTGAATTTTGATTATAAGTTATGTTACAAGTGTTTTTTTATGGAATAATACCTTGTATGATTTGAGTATTGAAATCCACATGTTAAATCCCTAATTTATGGTTTTAGTATGGTAACTATATTTTTAATCACATGTTTTACCCATTTCATGCTTAAATTCATAACTCCCATAAGTATGATGAAATGTCTAAATGTTAGGTTTTGAGCAATGATCCTTTATTATGGTTTTTTTAAAAGCTTCATCAGTTCTTATTATTATTTTCATTCAGTGCTGAAAGGTTATGAACACCCCATAATTAGCTTTTACATAATTTTAGTATTCTTTATAATGATATCAGATAAACCATGAGTGTTGTCATTCAGTTAGTTTCATGATCTATTGTTTGTTCAGTTAAGCTTAGTTTAGTCCAATAATCAGTGTCATTCAGTTGGGAGTAGCATTTAGCATCGAGTGAACCTAGGGATTGGGGCTCAACTGCCAGTAGAAAGTATGACCTTTAGTAGTAGTCCCTTGGTTCCAGAACTACGTAGCCAGCGTAGGTTAGAGATATCAACTTGCTAGTTGAGGATTGATGAAGTGCTTACCTACCAATTGAGGGTAATATTTATCTCATAGAGCACTTGTCAGTTGAGGGTGACAGCCACTGTTAGTACCTGTGGAACAGTCCTGACACCCTTCTAACTAGGTTACAGGTTGAACCCCGATTAGCTTAAATTGGGGCATGTCAGTTAGATGATACCTCCTACAGTCTCAGTTCAGTATTCAGTACAGAATTTAGTTTAGGTTTGCTTGACCACAACATAGAGTTCATCAGTTATTAAGCTATCAGATTTCAATATTTCAGTTTACAAACTATTTTAGTATCATGTTATATACTTGATTATGCGTTCCAAGATTTTACAGTTTTCACACATTTATGCGTGAGTTATCTCATGTTATTCATTCAGTCATTAGTTTATGCATATGAACCTATGCATTTCAGTCAAACCTCATCTCATATACCAGTACATTCAAAGTACTGACCTAATACTTTCTCCACTTTATGATGTCTTATATAATAGGTTCGGATGCTCAATTTCTTGACCGCGCTTAGACAGTTCATCTTATCAGCAACAGCAGTTGTGGTAAGTCCTCATATGTCGAGGACCTATTATGTTATTTTAGTGTTTCTGCATTTCTTTCAGTTAGTTCAGTTTGGAGTTAGTTGGGGCCTGTCCCATCAACTCTTCAACCAATTTAGAGGCTTTCAGATTTTCAGTCATTCAGACAGTTAGTCAGTTTATCAGTTGTTTGATCATTCTTTTCAATATGTCATCAGGCATTCAGACTTATGATTTAAATTGTATTTTCAGTGTGTGAACCTTATGGCTTAATTTAATTATTTCAGCGTATGTTTTATAATCATTATTTATTCAGTGCTCACAGCAGGTACCAACTCATGTGTTAACTTGTGGCCACTTGTGACCATAAGCATCATTGTCGCTACTAGGGGTAGCCTCGGGTCGTGACATCTGTCCCCTTTCTCTACTCTTTAAAAGACCTCACAATACATACTTTATCTCAACTATATACAACCAACTACTAAATTCCTTCACATCTCTCCATTAATAATGTCTTCATTCATCCTCGTTCAAACACAGAAAGGCCTCCATTGACAATTCAAAGTTAAGCTGTACCGTACATACCTGACGCTTGACGGAGTGGTAGATGTATTTATTGATTTTTAATAACAGCTCTTTATATGTGACGTTTTTTAATACATTCATGAGTTTTTTGCGGATTGTAGTGGCTGCCACTAAGCATCAATAACTACTTTCTCCTAAACCCTATGACAATTAAGATCATTCATTCATCTTTTGAGGTATATCAGGATCAGGTTAGTCCTTGTGGCATCAATAACCAGCGTAGGACCAACAACAAATAGAAAGAATTTATCAGTGCTACGAATTTTAAGGAAGGAGATGTTTTTCATATATTACTTATTCACAGTTGTGAAAATTATGTTAAAATTATTATTCTTAATCAGGACCCGCTCCTACAATATCTTATTGCAAGTAGAGAACCAGTACCCTTTTTGATTAGGCATTTCTAATTGTTTGTCATTTTGGGTACTATTTTTGTCCATTTAATATATTCAGTTGTTCATGTTTAATGAATTTATTCATCTTTATTTTGCTGCTTCCACATTATTTTCTTGAATTTTCTTAGAGTAACAGAATTCATTAATCAATTTTTTTTATGGTTTATACCAGAAAGAGGACCAATGAATGCAAAACATAATATTGTTCTTCCAAAATAAGAGAGACAAAATCGTGTTTCGTAAAAAAAATAATAGCAAATGTATGAGTTAAAAAACAGCAACTAAATGAACCTTCAATTAGTGATTGAGTTGGATTTTAATTAAAAAAAAGCTTAAAATCCAAAGGAATCTAAAAATAAGTCAATCCGAATACCCACTTAGCTAGTTAAAATTTGAAATTTTTAAATTTGCAATACAACAGTTAAATTAGTATGGCCATAGTATTTTGGTTCGAAAATGACATACAGATTTTGGGTTATATTATGAGGTGTTATTCAAAATTACAACTATTCATAATTCAACGAACTATTTACAGCCACACAAGTTCTACTTAATAGATTAAAATCATGTTTCGCAATATTTTGAAATAATACTTGAAATATCGTGAATAATATTCGCAAACTACACCTACATAGGATTGAAACTAATTTTTAATTGTTACCAATAATAAATTGTGTTAAGTAAAACATTCATTCTATTTCCTATGTCCACGAAAAAATCAAAATCAATCCAATTACAAACACACAGTGAATCAACCAATACGATTAAACCAAATATAGATTGAGTCAACATCTACGATTATACGTCAATTAAACTTGTTCACTATTATCATACGTCTCCAATTTAGTTTTCATAAATTAAAAAGAAAATAAATTACAAAGCATGCATTGAATCAACATTTACGATTACAAATTATTTCACTTTGTTCATCTAGACTTGACAATTCTCAATCCATTCAATTAAAAAATAGATTGAATTCACATTAATTCATCGTGTAATATATAGTTGCGAAAAAGTGAGAATCAATTCAATTTCAAAACATACATTGAATCAACAACTACGATTACAAGTCAAACTATAATTTACGCTGTAGTGGTCAATAATTGACAGGCAAATCAATTACGGAACATAAATTGAATCAACAATACCCGATCATGAGTATATTTTTTATGTCCACTTTATCCATCAAACTTTTTAAAATGATACGATTTAACGTTGAGAGTAAAACTAGGACTGCCCATTAAAGGTCAAGTAATTGTGTTGACTACAGTTGGGATCAATACAGAATTGATTCAGTTAAAAACTTTGATTCAATCACCATTGTTATACTCTTCATCTCAACTAATTTGGTTCACTGTTGTCGTGTCATATTCATACCCAAAGTAATTCCAAAAATATATTACATCAATAACTATTGATTATAAACCATTCAGTTATCTTCACTATTCTCGTCACAATTTAGATAATCAATTGAATATTCAATCATGCCATTTTTTGTTACAGACATGGAATCTACATGTAAAATATTTAAATTATTAAAATGATTCACTTAATTTGTATGTTATTTTAAATAAATAATTAAGTTCCTTAATGTTATACCTAAATAATGAGTCAATACAAATATAGTGCATGCCAAGTAAGAATGAATGTTATTGCAGAAAATTGGTCAACCATCAACTTTACATTTCATAAGTCCCGTGTTTGAAACCATAGTTTCCCACTCTTATTTTTTTTGGTTTGAAGGCGGTTCCCTATGTCAAAGTTTTTGATTTGGGAATTCAAAAAAATGTTTCAACTAAAATATTTCCCATATTTATTTGGAGGAAAGCTAAAAATATCCCTACTCTCAAACTTATTATAATCAACACTCCACAATACACAATGAAATCTCAAACAAAACTCTATTCTCCTCTCCCTCCACCCCCAAAGAAAATGACAACCTTTACTCCAGTAGTTGCCAACACAACTGACTGGCCAACATTCAATATTGCAATGCACAGATCATATGTGACTCAAGACGGAGTGGGAATTTCTAATTTTCTATTCAATGACTATTCTTTGTTTCTTTATTAGTTTCTTTTAACCTTCATTTTCTTTTAAATTTGAGTAATTTGTCCATCTTTTTCCCTTTTTTTAATGGCTACCTCGAGTCGTAAGTCAATACTTCCCTATAATCCGATGAAAATAACCATCCTTTATGTTGGTAATAAGAAGTTGTATAAGGCTAAAGTCACCTTCTTTGAGGTTCAGAACAGGAGGGAAATATATGACGGATGGAGAAATTTCATTCATGAAGTGGGTTTCCGGATAGGAGGCGTTTTGGACATCTTGATCAGTTACAGTTATCCTGGATGTGTATTCATTATTGTTTAACATGTAATCAATGTGTGAAGTAGTTTCCCGGTAGTATAGGTTTCAAAAAGAATTTATGGAAAAACATCCATACTTTTAGTGCTTGGATTGTTCATTGGTTTGAATGCCTTTTTATATTGAATTCATATCTTTACTCGCTAATTTTTTTCATTCCATTAATACCTTTAGTTTCATTGCATAAAAAAACTCTCATAATTATTTCTTTATTTTTCTGTGCATTTTTCATGTAATTAGCAGGAAAGAAAAAAGAAAATGGCAGAAAACTGTAAAACAGGTCATCTAGATTTACCAAATCTTATTTGCTAGATTTTGGACGAGAAAGGTGAGAAAACTTTTCAAATCCTATTGGCAGATTTGCTTGATTTTTGATAAGATTTGGCAAAGAGTATAAAATAAAACCCTTGACAATGACATTCTATAGTTACGACCTGAGGCTACCCCATAGTCACAACAATGGTCCTTACGGTCATGAGTGACCACAAGCTAATCCATGAGTTGTTACATGTTGTGAGCACTAAACAAAATAGTAACAAAACAACATATGCGGAAGGTACTCTAATAAGATACTGTAAATCTGGAATACCGAAATACATAATACTAAAATATCTGAAACAACTAATAAAACTAAAAATAACTGACTGACTATCTAACTAATTATCTGATTTGTCTGAAAGCCTCTAAATTGTCTGAGGAGTTAATGGGATAGGCCCCTAACTAACTCTGACTAACTGAACATGATAAAGTACTATAGGAATTGAAATAAATAAATCATATCCTTGACAGATGAGGACTCACCACTACTACTGCTGAATGTCGCTGGGCTATCTAAGAATGGTCGGGACTAAGCATCTGAACCCAAATTATAAGTAACATAACGCAAAGAAAAATATGCAGTCAATACTTTGAATGTACTGGTATATGAGATTAGGGGTGGATGAAATATATGAGATAACTGAGAATAAATGCTTGATCATATAACATATGTAAATGCAAGACCAAGTATAAATATGTTTTTGAAATAATCTGTAAACTGAATAACTGAAATCTATATAACTGAATAACTGAGGCTCTGTACACTTGGTCAAGCAAACCTAAATCGAAATATACTGAATAATGTATTGAGATCGTGGGAGGTATCATCTAACCAACATGCCCCAATCTGAGCTAATCAGGATCCAACCTATAACCCCAGTTAGAAAGGTGACAGTACCATGGCACGAGTACTAACACAGGTTGTGTGGATCCGCTAATCATGAGTCCCAAAGGACTAGGGAGTCAGTCCAAAACTGCCAGGTGATCCCTAAAAGAGTGTCAGTCCTAAACTGGCAAGTGACATCTCATAATCCTATGCTTGATACATAGTTTTGGAACTTAGGGACTGCTACTAAGGACCCAGTCCTAACTGGCAGTTGAGCCCCCATCCCTAGGTTTTCTCGGTGCTAAATCCTACTCCCAACTGAATGACATTGGTACTGAGCTAGACTAAATTCAATTGAACTTTATTTCTGATAGTACTCATCATGATCAGAACAACTGACCGAGTGATAATACTCATGGTTTAACTGAAATCATTTCTGAGATACTGAAATCATGTAAAACAACTAGGTATCGGGTGTTCATTACCCACCAGCACTGAATGATTATAAAATACAATATCAAACTTGAAATACTGTAGTATGAAATCACAGTTCAAAGAACCAAAACATAGGCATTTCATCAAACATGTAATAATCATAAACTTAGACATAGTAATGCCTTAAACATGACGAAAAACAACATTGATTACATGGCTAAATTCATAACTTGAGAGTAAATCCTGAAATCAATTGATCATGACATGGGAATTGCAACACTTGAAGCATGATATGACCCATTCTACTTGAAAATACTTGTAACTGTAAATTGAAATTAAATTAACAAGATATTCATGAATTTATTTCCTCATGAATAGGTACAAACTCATAAATTAAACCAAAAGAGGATTTTGGGCTCCATGGGTGAAAGGAACCCATGGATGAACATCCCACATACCTTAACAACTGAATTCTTGATGGTTTCTTGGATTAAAAGCTTGAACCCCTTGATTTTTTAAGAATGAAGCTTGAATTGTTCTTGGGGAAGAAAGAGGGTTTCTTGAGAGTAATTTGGGTAAAAGAGAAAAATAATGCCCTTTTGGAAGCCCCAATTTGTGTTATGGATGAAATAGGGTGAGGCAAATGACTCAAATGCCACTTGGACACTTAATCAAAAACACTGTGTGGGATAGAGTCACGCACCATGAATCTTACTCCACTAGAGAGAGAAACGTGCCGCGGAGCTTACTCCACTAGAGAGAGCAATGCATCGTGGCCCAAATACATTGCTACACTATTTTGGCCATCCAAACATGTCCCAAACCTCATCTAAAAATCTTGAAACTCACCTGAGACATACTTTTAACCTCCCTAACCATGAATCAACTTAAAAATCAATATTTCAGGGTTGGGAAGACCAAAATAAAAAGCATCAAAGTTTAGGGGTCTTACAAATGACTAAGTCCTCAAAACTTGGTGAACTTTTCAAGCCTTGGACCCCTTAAGCATGCAACTAAGAGATAAATCGAGCTTAGAATCCTATGGGGTATCATAATATCTCCCCCTTGGGAATATTTTTCCTCGAATGAGGCTGGAATATACTGAACATACACGACTGGAAACATGATTACATAGCTGATTCTGAAACATGATACATAAACTGAATTATTTTCATGAGTGCATGAAATAACATGAAGATGGATTCATAGCTAAAACAGGGAACTAAAAAGAGTCAATCTGAGGAAAATCATTATCTAATGCTAAATCAGAGTTTACGGAGAGAAGATAAGGGTACTTGGTTAGCATATCTGCTTCTGTTTCCCAAGTGGCTCCCTCAACAGACTGATTTCGCCAAAGAACTTTAACCAAGGGAACTTCTTTGTTCCTTAGTCTATGGATCTGATGATCAAGGATCTCAACTAGAACTTCTTCATAGGAATGGCTATCCTTAACATCCATATCTTATAAAGGAACAACTAAGACTAATTCACCAATACATTTCTTTAACAAAGAAACATAAAATATCGGATGTACTGATGCCAAATCTGTAGGTAAATCTAGCTCATAAGCTACCTTCCCAAAATGACTCGAGATTCTATATGGGCCAACATAATGGGGGATAAGTTTCTCCTTCTTGCCAAATCTCTTCAGTACCTTCATAGGTGAAATTTTCAAATAGACTAAATCACCAACCTCAAACTCAAGATCCCTTCTCTTCATGTCTACATAAAATTTTTTACGGCTTTAGGCTATCTTCAGCCTTTCTCGTATCAACTGAACTTTCTATATCTCATTAAACACTACATCTGGCTCTAATAAAGAAGCTTCAACTGCCTCAAACCAACTAAGAGGAGATCTACATCTTCTTCCATAGAGAGCCTCAAATAGAACCATCTAAATACTGGAGTGATAACTGTTGTTATAAGCAAACACAACAAAAGGTAAGTGGTCACCCCAACTACCTTTAAACTCAATAACGTATGCCCTCAGCATATCCTCTAAGGTATGAATGGTCTTCTCTGCCTGACCATCTGTCTGAGGATGAAAAGTTATACTGAGATGAACTTTGGTACCAAGACCCTTCTGAAAAGCTTTCCAAAAGTGAGAGGTAAAATGAGTACCTCTATCTAAAATGATAGACAATGGAATCCCGTGCAACTTAACCAACTCTCTAATGTAAAGCCTATTATAATCCTCAGCTGGGTACAAAGTATGAACTAGCAATAAATAAGCTGAGTTGTTTATTTTATCTACAGTGACCCATATCGAATCATGCCGACGACACGTACGAGGCAACCCTATCATAAAATCCATGTTCCCCACTTCCCACTTCAAAGTGGGAATGCTAAACTTCTATATTATACCACTAGGCCATTGGTTCTCAACCTTGACCTGTTGACATTTTAGACACCTGGCCACAAACTTTGCAAGATCCTTTTTCATATCACTCCACCAATAGATTTTTTGCAAGTCACGATACATCTTAGTGGCTCCTGGATAGATAGAGTACCACACACCATGCGTCAAACCATTAACATACGGAACACATAATCTACCCCGAAAATAAAGCACACTATCTCTCCCTTGGGAAAAAACCTCTACCTTCTGATATCTAACTGCCTCCTTCAGCTTAACCTAACTTGGATCTCTGTCTTGCTTTCCTTTCACTTCAGTAACCAAGGAAGATTCTGAACCATTCTAAACCCATACACTACCTTCAGCTGAATCAACAAATCGAATACCTAATCTAAAAAAATAATGAACCTCATTAACTAACTTTTTCTTATTCTCCTCAACATGAGAAACACTGCCCATAGACAATATCCTAAGGGCATCTGCCACTATATTGGCCTTTCTCGAATGATACAAAACACTCATATCATAATTCTTTAACAACTCAAGGCACCTTTTCTAAAGAAGATTCAGATCTTTCTTCTTGAACACATACTACAAACTCTTATGATTTGTGAATACATACACATGAACACCATAAAGATAATGTCTCCAAATTTTTAAAGCGAAAAAAAATAGTTGCCAACTTAAGATCATAGGTAGGATAATTCTTTTCATGAAGTTTAAGTTGTCTAAAGGCATAGGCTATGACCTTACCTCTCTACATTAATACATAACCAAGACCAACTCTGGAAGCATCACAATAAATCATAAATCCATCTGAACCATCTAGCAATATCAATACTGAAACGGAAATAAGTTGAGTTTTCAATTCTTAGAAACTCTTATCGCAAGAATCCGACCACTAAAATTTGAATTTCTTCTGAGTCAATCGAGACATGAGGATGCAATAGAAGAAAACTCTTATACAAATCTCCTATAATATCCATCAAAATCTAAGAAACTCCTGATATTAGATAGAGAGATGGGTCTGGGCTAGTTCTTCATTGCTTTGGTCTTTTGAGGGTCAACTCTAATGCCATCACTGGAAATAATATGGCCAAGGAAAGCTACTGATCTTAGCCAAAATTTTCACTTACTGAATTTGGCAAACAAATGATGAGCTCTAAGGGTGTGCAACACAATTCTCAAATGGTCTACATGATCATTATCACTTCGAGAATAAACAAGGATATCATCAATGAAGACTAAGATGAACATGTCCAAGTACTACTTAAACACCTTGTTCATCAAGTCCATGAAAGCTGCAGGACCATTAGTTAGTCCAAAAGACATAACTAAAAATTTAAAGTGACATACCGAGTCCTGAAAGTTGTCTTCAAAATGTCATATTCTCTTACCCTAAGCTGATGATAACCGGGTCTGAGGCCTATGTTAGAGAAATAATTGGCACCCTTAAGTTGGTAAAACAAGTCATCAACTCTGGGGAGTATATACTTATTCTTGATGGTGACTTTGTTCAACTGACGATAGTCAATGCACATTCTGAGAGAATCATCTTTCTTACGCACGAACAAAATTGGAGTGCCCCATGGGGAAATACTAGGCCTGATAAAACCCTTATCTAAGAGATCTTTTAACTGTTCTTCCAATTCCCTAAGATTAACTGGAGCCATTCGGTAGGGTGGAAAAGATATAGGCTAGGTATCTAGAAGGAGATTTATTCCAAAGTCAATTTCCCTTTTGGGAGGAACTCTGGGAAGATCTTAAGGGAACACATCTGGAAATTCCTGCACTACTAAAACTAACTCGAGACTCAGAGTCTCAGAACTAACAAGATGGTAAGCACACCCTTTAGTTATCATCTTTCTTTCCTTAAGATACGAAACAAATTGACCCTTAAACGCTGAGGTACTACCTCTCCATTCAATGACTAGTTTGTTTAGAAACTAAAAGTAAATGACTATTTCTGCAATTAATTGAGGCATAACATGAGTGGATCCAATCTACACCGAGAATGACATCAAAATACATCATTTCTAACTCCAAAATATCAATTGAGGTAACTTTCTAAGATACTATGATCGGGTAGTTACTGTATACCCGCCAGGCTATGATAGAGCTACCTACTGGAGTACACACTGAGAAGGGTTCTGCTAATAGTTTAGGACTGACACCAAGGTCTACTATTATGTAGGGGGTCACAAAGAAAAGTGAAGCTCTGAGGTCTAATAAAGCAGAAAAATAAAGATAAAAAACCTATAATGTACCCATAACCACATCGGGAGAACTTTCATGATCATACCGAGCCTGGAGTGCATACAACCTATTCTGACGCTGCCCACTGGTTGCACTGGAAGTGATACCCTGCTGAGTTGGGTGACCTACTGAAGTTGATGAAAGATTAGACTGGCCCTGTTGGCACAAATCTTTTCTCCTCTGAGCAACCATTATACATTCCCAAATCTTGTGACCTGGCTTGCCACATCTAAAGCATACATCACTACCCGCCTTACACTCACCCTGATGATTCCTACCATATTTCCAATAGAATGGATTAGTATGACTACTATTCATACTTTCCTAGGATTTAGATCCTGGCACCCTATCCCAATTGTCCTGCCTGAAGTAGGCACTGGCACACTAGCTGATGATGGGGCTGGGGATGAAAAATTTTTATGGAACTGAGAATGATTACCACCCTCTGACGTTAGCTGAGAAAAGTTGAAACTACCTATTCTAGCTCTCTTGTTCTTTCTCTCTCTCTCCTTATACTTCTCCTCCTCAATCTGCTGAGCATGAACTATAAGTCTAGATAAGTCCATCTCCTTAATCAATAAGGCGGTCCTACACTCCTCTAACGATACTATCAGCTACACCAGACACAAACTTTCTCATTATAGACCTATTATCTACCACCATAGTAGGAACATACCTCACCAACTAAGTGAACTTAAGTGAGTACTCTTTCAAACTTATACTACCCTACTTTAAATTAATGAATTCTTGAACCTTAGCTTTCCTCAATTCTAATGGGAAGAACCTATCTAAGAAGTTCATGGAAAGCTCTTCCCACTCAATAGGCCCTGCCTCCATACCTCGATCCCCATTTCACTGCTTAAACTAGGTATAGCTACATTATTCAACTGATATGCATCCAACTCTACACTCTCACTAGAAGTGATACCCAAAATATTTGTCACCTTATGAACCATATCAAGAAACTTCTGCGGATCCTCTTCAGACTTGGATCCCAAAAACAAAGTGGGATTCATCTGGGAAAAATCTCAAATCCTAACTGTAGTTGTATTTGCCACTAAATTGGCTGGGAAAATAGCTTATTGGTTTTTTTGAGCAACTAATGAATGGGCTAAGGTAGTGAAGCAGCCTTGAATTCAGCGTGAGAGACATGCTCTTTTAGGGGATCTTCCTAAATAGGTGGTGGTGCGGGCTGATCCCTATTCTTTCTTTTGTTGTTTCTTCTGGGAGGCATTGTCTGTAGTCAGAATGAAGGATAAATTATAAAAAGATTTTAAATAGGGATCATGCTCTTTCACACAACATGAACACTTAAAGAAGGAAAACTTTCCTATAACGTTTCATATCCTCTTGTCCATAAGTGTGGCGCTCTTTGCACCCATGCACCAGACTCTACTCAACATGGCTTTAAGACTCTCTAGGATACTCTGAAGCCTTAGGCTCTAATATCAAATTTTGTCATGACCTGAGGCTACCCCCTAATCATGATAATGGTGCTTACAGTCATGAGTGACCACAAGCTAACCCATGAGATGATACCTGCTGCGAGCACTGAACAAAATAGTAATAAAACAACATATATGGAAGATACTCTAATAAATTACTGTAAATCTAGAATATTGAAATATATAATATAGAAATGTCTGAAATAACTAATAAAATTGAAAGTATCTGACTGACTGTCTGATTTGTTTAAAAACCTCTAAACTGTCTGAGGAGTTGATAGAATAGACCCCTAACTAACTCCGACTAAAAAAATATGAAAAAGTACTGGAGTAACTAAAATTAAAAAAATCATGTCCTCAACAGATGAGGACTCACCATTACTGCTACTGAATGTCCCTGAGATGTCTAAGAGTGGTAGGAAAACTGAGCGTCCAAACCTATATTATAAGACAACAAGCGCAAAGAAAAGCATGTGGTCAGTATATTAAATGTACTGGTATATGAGATAAGGGTTGGCTGAAATGCATGGGGATAATTGAGCATAAATACATGATCATATAATATCTTTAATGCAAGACCAAGCACAAACATATTTTTAAAATGATCTGTAAACTGAATAAATGAAATCTGTATCACTGAATAATTGAGGCTTTGTACACTGGGTCAAGCAAACTTGAACCAAAATATACTAAATACTGTACTGAGACTGTGGGAGGTATCATCCAATCAACATGCCCCAATCTAAGCTAATCGGGGTCCAACCTATAACCTAGTTAGAAGGGTGTTAGTACCGTGCCACGGGTACTAATACCGATTATGTGGATCTACTAATCATGAGTCTAGAAGGACTAGGGAGTCAGTCCTAAACTGGTGGGTGACCCCTAAGAGAGTGTCAGTCCTAAAATGGTAGGTGATATCTCATAATCCTACGTTGTCTATGTAGTTCTAAAACTTAGGGACTGCTACTAAGGACCCAGTCCTAACTGGAGGGTGAGCCCCCATCCTTAGGTTTTCTCGGTGCTAAATCCTACTCCGAACTGAATGACACTGGTACTAAGCTAGACTAAACTTAACTAAACCTTATTTCCGATAGTTCTCATCATGATCATAACAAATGACTGAGTGTTAATGACTGAGTGATAATACTCATGGTTTTACTGAAATAATTTTTGAGATAATAAAATCATGAAAAACAACTAGATACCGGGTGTTCATAACCCACCAGCATTGAATGATTATAAAATACATTATCAAACTTAAAATACTGTAGTATGAAATCACAGTTCAAAGAACCAAAACATGGACATTTCATCAAACATGTAATAATCATAAACTTGGACATGGGAATGCCTTAAACATGAGGAAAAACAACATTGATTACATGGCTAAATTTATAACTGGAGAGTAAATCCTGAAATCAATTGATTATGACATGGGAATTGCAACACTTAAAGCATGATATAACTCATTCTACTTGAGAAAACTTGTAGCCATAACTTGAAATTAAATTAATAAGAGATTCATGGATTTATTTCCTCAAGAAAAAGTATAAACTCATAAATTAAACCAAAAGAGGATTTTGGACTCCATGGGAGAAAGGGACTCGTGGATGAACATCCCGCATACCTTAACAACTGAATTGTTGAAGGTTTCATAGATTGAAAGATTGAACCCCTTGATTTCTTGAGAATGAATCTTGAATTGTTCTTGGGGAATAAAGAGGGTTTCTTGAGAGAAATTGGGTAAAAGAGGAAAATAATTCCCTTTTGGAAGCCCCAATTTGTTTTATGGACGAAATAGGGTGAGGGAAATAACTCAAATGCCCCTTCGACACTTAATAAAAAACACTGTTTGGGATAGAGCCATGCACCATGGTGCTTACTTCACTAGAGAGATCAACATGCCTTGGAGCTTACTCCACTGGAGAGAGCAATGCATCGCGGAGCTCCTCACTGTGGGAGAGAGTAATGCGTCGTGGCCCAAATGCGTTGCTGCACTGTTTTGGCCATCCAAACATGTCCTAAACCTCATCTGAAAATCCCAAAACTCACCTAAGATATACTTTTAACCTCCCTAACTATGAATCAACTTAAAAACCAATATTTTGGGTTCAGGAAGACCAAAATAAAAATCATCAAACTTTAGGGGTCTTGAAAATGACTAAGTCCTTAACACTTAGTGAAATTTTCAAGTCTTGGACCCCTTAAGCATGCAACTAAGAGCTGAATTGAGTTTACAATCCTATGGGGTATCACACCTACAATTAGCACATTAAGACTAACTTTAACATTATTTATGTCTTTTGCTAGAATCGATGTGACGTTACCAATATTAACCTTTAGCATGTAACTTAGAGCTGAATCGAGCTTAGAATCCTATGGGGTATCACACCTATAGTTTACACATTTAGACTAACTTTAACACTGCTTACGCCTTTTGCTAGAACCGATGACATTACTAATATCAATGTTTAGGTATTGTAAGTAGATGGGTGTATTGGTTGCGGAAAGGGTGTAATAATTTAATTCTCATTTAATTCTCCAACAAAACCCTAACCTATTATTCCTTTTAAATATCCTTTTTTCCTTGCAATATTGTTCATCTATTACCATAGAGAGTTTGCTTGATGACTATCCAAATGCCTCTTTAAAAACACTATGTCTTTTTCAACTAATGTGAATGGTCGTATGGTCCGAAGAAGAAGACACTATCACATTGTTTGGGAGATTGAGTTATTGAAAGATGAGGTGAAAGACCTTAATCATTGTATAGGACATCTTAAACAAGATCTGTGTGAGGTAAGCCATCGTTTCCATACCAACATATGAGAGGTTGACAATGACAAGATTGATAAAAGTAATGAAGCTGCTGAGGGTGTTGATCCTGCTGCTTAGGTTGTTGTTGTTTTTTTGCTTTTTTGTCTTTTTAATTTAAGTTTTTTTTTCGTTGTGTGGTTGTCCATGTTTGTTTTTTAATTTTCAGTTAATCAATGGTTGTGTTCTTATTACACTTGTTTTAACTTTATGCAAACAACGGAACACACAAATTAATTAAAGGACTGGCGATTCATACTACTTATCAAAATTTTTTTGTACAAACCCTCGATTATATGTTGAACACATTTAACATTGATTAGATTTAAATGAAGAAATTAATGGACAAAAAATATTTTTTTCAAATCACATTCAACTTCAATTCGTATTTTTACTATTCGGTATATGAAAAGTTGTATAGTTCCATCAATCTCTAAGTAGAAGTTTCGAATGAAGAAAGAAAAATTTAATTGGAGCTAATTACATTTCATCAAACTCATTAAAAATGCCTTTTCTTCTCTTGGATAAGGAACTGCAACAAATAATATTCCTACATTAGAAAGTCATTTCAAATGGAGCATTGAAATAAAATAAAATGATCATTATGTTTGACGCTTCAATTGTCTCTTTAATGTCCACATCTTTAACTTTACAAGTCCTATTGTCTAAACACAACTTGGAAGAAGTATTAAACATGTTCATACATTCGCATGACTTAACAAATACATTTATGAATAGATTCTCAACTAATAGTCTTTAAAAAGAAGTATTAAACATGTTCATACATTCGCATGACTTAACAAATACATTGATGAATAGATTCTCAACTAATAGTCTTTAAAAATTGAACAAGGGTATAAAAGTAAGTTTTTAATCAAATTGTATTTGAAGATGGAAGGAGAAACTCCAAAATGGAGTAAGAACCAAAGAATGGAGGGAGTATAATTCAACATCCTATAAAAATTCACTATTCCCATAATAAAAGTGCTAATTCAAACTGTAAAGATATGTTAAATAAAGATGAAATTATCCATGCTTGCATTCACTAAAATTATCACAAAACGTATTGTAAAGATGTCACTACGCATGGATAATTTTAGTGTATACAATACGATTGTGATAAATTTAGTGAATTTACAAATGGTTACAAACTTTACAATACGTTTACGCATGTCCATACTTCCATTCACAAAGTGAAAATAACGAATAAAAGGATTCAACAAACTTTGAGGGGTGGAACAATGTCACTACGAATCACACAATAATATCAATGCAACAATTCAAAAAGTCAATAATAAAAATATTAGACTATTATTTGTACCAAACTATACGTATTGTTAAAAATGAATGAAAAATAATGAATTGCGCATGAATGAATTAAATTAATAAAGCTAACTGGGTGTTATTTGTGGCATAATATTAACTTGTAGATTTAAACTTCAACCAACTTTTTTCTAAGTATATTTTTTTCATGGATAAATTACACAAATCTCATACTTAAGAGACTATATTACCTAATACCCCTTACTTTTTAAAAATTCACATAAAATCCCATTTTTCAATTTTACTCTTGATACATGTCAAGAAAACCCCACATCCTATTTTTATTCCACCATTAACTCATTCAAGTCTTCCCAAAAATATCTCCCTAATTATCAACAATTAAATTATCTTCCTTCCTAATTTTTTCTCTTCCATTAATGTTCAAATCATCTTCCTTCTTGATTTTTTTCTCCTCCAGTAATGCATGCAACTTTTTTTTCCTCTTCTAAAATCTCTCCCTTTTTTAAAAAAAAAAAATCTATTGATACATATATTAATTTATTTAATTATTCATACATATTTATTTTTTTTAATGGTGATTCATATGAATGATAAATATGATATATGGGTATTATGGTGAGTCATATGATAGATACATTTTATATGATTTTAGCGGGTGATACATATAATATTAATGGGTGATACATATTGTATTATGGTGATTCATATGGTAGATACAATTATTTATTTCAATTATTGGGTGATTCATATGATATTAATGGGTGATATATATGGTATTATGGTGATCATATGGTAGATACAATTATTTATTTCAATTATTGGGTGATTCATATATATGGTATTATGGTGATTCATATGGTAGATACGATTATTTGTTTCAATTATTGGGTTATTCATATAATTATTTATTTTAATTATTGGGTGATTCATATATATGATATTATGGTGATTTATATAATAGATACAATTATTTATTTCAATTATTGGGTAATTCATATGATATTAATGGGTGAAAGACAATTTATAAGTTTTGCATATATTTTATCCTCTCTAAAATCCACTTATAAAATATATTGAGTGTATTATTATTGTTGATCATGGCAAAAACTTCGAAGAAGAAAACCTAGTGTTTTAATATCTTGGTTTGTGATTTGGATTAATTGTTTGTGTAATTTGTATACTTTCAAATAATATATACGCGAATTTAGTGTTTGATTTGAATTCCAGTAAAAAAATTAAATTGCAATAATTTTGAATTCAATAAATATTATTGGAGTGGAGGGTCAATGCACCTGACGAATGAAAAGATTCACCAAACTTAAAATTAAAGACGAAAAAAAAGAGAAAAAAGACAAAAAAAAAAACTAATCTTTCATAATTAAAGATGAAAAAAGACTAAAATAATTAAAATACTTAAATTAAATCTAAAAAGGGAGAAAAATTAGATATCTTTCTTTAAATAAAAGAATACAATGAATAAAAGAAAATCTATTATTTCCTTAAATAAATATCTTGTTAGTTTCAAATGTATCACTTTTTTATATGTATTACTATATAACATATGTATCACATTTTAAAAAACCGGAATAAAATGTAATTAACAAACTAATCGAGATTTTATGTAATACCATTTAAAGATTCAGGAATTTATGTAAGTTACTCTTTTTTCATATTAAGCAAAACTTCACCACAATCCTAATTTGTATTTTAGGCCCAAGAAAACGCCCATGAAAACTTTTCATATGCACATCTGGTTGGGCCCAAAGTTGAGGACAATTGTAACAATTTTCTTAATAGAGAAGGGCTTTAGATTTAGATAATCGAATAGAGGGAAGATGAAAAGACTAAAAGAGAAATTGAAGAACTAGACAACTCTTAAAATGAGATATGTCAATCAGTATCAGCCTATTGTTAGGTGTAGGTCGATGGTTTGTCAAAATCGGGTAGATATTAACGGTTGTTTTCAAAGTGGGAGGGTAATATGTGTATCAGAAAATTGTGAAATGACAATAAGACCCTCCCTTTCCACTTTAACTACCAAAATACTAGCTAAAAAGTGATTTTTCAGCCAATCGAGTCCAAATCCTTCAAGTCAAGGATAATTTCCGTAAGCTAATTTATGTAGTTTTGAACTCGAAAATAAGGCAGAAGAGAGGTTCATCGGGACTTTACGTGAAATCCTAAACGAGCTCTCACTGGAAGCATTGATGGCTCGTGGAGGCAGAGACATCCATCAACACTTATGTCGTGCTGTTAGTCCTGGGTTTTTACTTATTTTGCAATATATTTCCTTTAGCAGTTTCTTTTTTAATCTCTTAAGGGCTCTCAGCCTGTCGCCCTTTTGCTTTCTTGATGACTCAACCTTACAATTTTATAATTGAGAGTGGGAGGTCCTTACCATCTGTGCAACTACGTCTTGTCTTTTCCTTTAGTAGTTCAATATTGAGACATGGTTAATTCTCTGACAACAACAAAAAAAAATACTTTATCTGTTATACTCTTCTATATTTAGTAATAATTTAATTTTTTAATATATTGTGAAATGAGTTATAATCGCCCAAACATCTCTTACTTATTTTGGACCGTAAGCCTAAACTTGTAGGGGTCCTATGACCCCCTTGAACTATTTATTAGTGTGTTTTACTGACATTTATTTGCACTAAACTTATTTATTTATTAATATATTCTAGTTTTTTATTAGCTTATAAATAAAAAAATAAAAAAGTTTAGTTTAAATAAATATCACTAAAATACACTAATAAATAGTTCAAGAGGGTTATAGAACCCATAAATTTTTAGGAGGTCATATGATCAGCGCAAAGTTAAGGGTTATAATAAATTTTGTCAAAATTTAGGTACATTTTAGGTTATTTTCACTTCTTTTTTACTCCATATCAAGTCAACTATCTTATATAAATTGAGATGAAAGAAGTAAAAATTATTGTTAATGTTAAGAATATTGTGTAGCGGGAAAAGTGGATGGTGAAATTGGAAGAGGGAGGTGAGGGAAAAGAAGATGCAGAATCCCTAATTCGGACGATAAATATATGCACGGGCATTTCAAATGAGCTATTGTTGTCACAATCTGTCTATCAAAAGCTCCTTAACATATCCAATAGAGTTTGTCACCGTATTCGTCTCTTCCGCCACTCAAAGGTTAGACCATAATTAATGAATCCGTTTGGAATATGGATTTTTAACTTATGATAAGTCATAAATTAAGGATTCTAAGTTATAATTTTTTGCTTATTTTTATTGTTTTAGTTTATTTTTTAATCATTCACTATAAATTATTTTAAAACTATTCTGGCGTAAAAACACTGAAAATGCCTTTAATCAGTAGATCAACTGGCTGTTGAGATGTTGAAATATACTCAGTTTGTATAAAACCTTGTTGGATCTTTTCTCTAATAAAATAGCGGTCAATCTCAATGTACTTTGTTCTCTTATGAAACACTGGATTGGATTCTATCATCATGGCTGATTTGTTGTCACTGAGGATCTTAGCAGGTAAATTAATTTTTAAATCCAACTCCTTCGATACACCAAGTATCCATGTAAGTTCAGAGACTGTGAAAGTCGTACTTCTATATTCTACTTTTGCAGAACTTCTGGTGATGGTTGTCTGTTTTTTTGACTTCTATGGGATCAAAGCTTCACCCAACTTGACTAGATTAGTCAGGGAAAGACTTCTATTATGTGCACATGCTGCCCAATCAGCATCACAGCAGGCAATAAAATCTTTAATAGGTTTGTTGGAAATATTACATCCTTAACCTGGTTGATTTTTTATATATCTGGCTATCCTGAGTGTTGCTTCCATATGAATCTTCTTAGGCCTCTGTATATATTGGCTAAGAATTTTGACACCATAGGATATATGAGGCCTGGTAACTGTTAAGTATAGCAGTTTTCCTATTAACTTTTTATAAGATCTGACATCTATAAACAAAGGATCATGAGTGTTGTTACTATTTTTGAGATTGTCATAGTCTTTGCTTGTCAACTTAGTGTTAGAATCCATAGGAGTAGGTATTGGTTTAGCTGTTGATAAAAACAAGTTCTGAAATGAGTTCCAACACATACTTACTTTGATTCATCTTTCTTCATCTGATCTGGCAAATTCTATTCCAAAGAAGTACTATAACTCTTCTAATTCTTCCATCCTGAAGATCTTTTGAAGTGAGCTCTTATCTTCCTTAATTAACTTCAAACTGTCTCCAGTTACCAGAATATCATCATAAGTCTTAGGTTCTGTAATAACAGAGAAAAAAAACAAACAAGATTTTTATTTTGAAGCTAAGTTGTCATAATACAAATATTTAGTAATGTTCTAGGGAATATCATGATGAATAGAGTTTAGAGATATGAAATCCTTCAGCCGAATAGGTGGTTGCCTATTTCTGATTGAAGCTCTAGTGGGAAAAGCAGATGAAAGGTGTTTGATGACCACTGTTTTTAACTGGTGGTTCATGACTATCAAGACTATGATCTGCCTCCACTTGGTGTGACACAGATGCATCTATAACAAATCAAGGAACACTATGAAAGTTAGTATCATTGGTCCATGGAGAATACTGAGACTGAGTATACATTTCTTCAGATAATAAAGGATAACTTGAGCTAAATAAAGGTTTCTCAAGAGCCTTGTCTTTAAGAGAAAACAGAGTTTCTTTGAAAATAACATCTCTGTGAAAAAAGTTGTTAGTTGCTTGACCATACAGTAAATATCCTTTTTGAGATTCTGAATAGCCCTTGAAAACAACTTTCTTACTTCTAGACTGTAATTTATTAGCTTGATTAAGGATTTTTGATAGCATAAACATCCTAATATTCTAAAGTAAAGTAGAGAAGGTTTGCTCATGTGCAATTTTTCGTAAGGAAAGGTATGTACAACAGATGAAAGAAGTCTACTAATGATGTAAGCAGTTGCTAGTACACATTGGCCCCAAAACCTTATAGGAATGTTAATTTGAAGTTTAAGAGCTCTTGTGACTTCTAATATATTTTTGTGTTTCCTATCAGCTACTCCATTCTGCTGAGGGAAATAAGCACATATATTTTTGATGTATTAAGCCTAATTCCTTAAATTTTGCAGTACATATTTCATTTATAAATTCTGCACCATCATCTATACTACAAGCTTTTACCATTTTATTAAACTGAGTCTAAACAAAAGCAAGAAAGTATTGAATAATAATATAAGCATTAGATTTCAATATAAGCAAATAGATCCATACCATTCTAAAGTAATCATTATCTATTGTTAGAAAGAAAGTACTAGTAATCTTTTGTAGTAGGGGTCTTGTAAGGTCACCAAAGGTCCATATGAAACAAATCAAAAGAACTAGTACTCTTAATGCTACTTGCAGGAAAGTGAAATCTAGTCTGTTTTACACAAGGACAAACAAAATATTTATCTACTATACTAGCAATATCTTGCTATTTGTTAGGAATCATTTTGTTTAGTACTAATATGAAAACATGTCCAAACCTCTTATACCACAAACTTAAGTCTAATTGATCTAAGAACAGCTGTCTTTAGTAGAATCTACAACTAATACTATACTACGCTTGGTAGGTTGATTAGCATCCTAATTAAGCTAATATAGTCCTTCCTCCGGTCTACCAATCTTCTTCACCTTTTTAATTGAGAAAATAAACAAAAGATAGCATAAAATAGAGCTACACAATGTAATTTCTTAGTATCCTTGGAAATAGATAATACATTGAACTTAACTGTGGCAAGTGAAACATATTTTGTAGTGTGCTATGTTCAGGAATAGAACTAGCACCAGTATGTGTTACTACAGATATGTCATCATAAACAAATTTTCTTTGAAACTTTGTTTTTCTATAACAGTTTGTCTATCTAACTTGTTAATATCAGATACCATATGGTTAGTGACTCCTGTATCTATAATCCAACCATTAGAATTAGTAGATACTAAAACTGCACTCAGAGGCGGAGCCAGCCCTCTTTAGGGGTTCGTCCGAACCCTCTTCGACGGAAAAATACACTATTTATTCATGATTAAAATTATTTTTTATGTAGTTATAGTAGGTGTTGAACCCCCTTCGATTTAGTTTTCTTTGAACATTGAACCCCCTTACCTGAAATCCTAGCTCCGCCTCTACTCATACCTGACCTTGTATTAGTAGTAGTAGGAAAGTCATTGGTTTTTGCAATATTGGCACTAACAGAGGACTGGTTTGACTAGTTTAGCATCTATAGAAGTTGCTTATATTGACTACTAATGAACACATGCACCAAATTGCTGACTTACACTAGAACTTTGTGTTGGTGCCTGTAGATACATTTGCTTATACAACCCTATAACATTAGATATCACCTGATATTTCCCATTGTCTTGATACTTCAGAACACCATTATTCATGTAGTAATCACTAGCTATATTTTGATTGTCATTTTTAGCTTGTACATGATGAGCATTATAATATGCAGGATTTCCACTTTCAAAAATAATTTTTTTCTTTTCATTGTTGAATTTGGTACAAAATCAGAGCGAGTTGGATGTCCCAGAAGGATATCCTACAAGCTTGTAACAATTATCCTTGGCATGCCCTTTCATCTTGCGGTCATCATACTACACACTGTAATTCATTTCCCTCTTAAATCTTGAGGAACCTGTCATAATTAGAATACATTACCAGGATCATAACTATTAGAGGTTGCGCCTAACAAGGCAGTAGATGCAAAAAAGAGGAAGCTTTTTGACTTTAATCATTTATAATCATGGCATATGCCTGATTTACAGTAGGTAATGGATTTATGAGTAATAATTGACTTTTTGCTTGCAGATAACTATCATTCAAATCCAAAATAAACTGATATAGTTTTTACCTTTGGACATAGACAATAAACTCTTTTGACTGTTCACATTTATATCCTGAAATAGGAATCAAAGATTCAAAATTATTTCACATGTCTTTGACTTTTGTAAAATACATAGACGCAGAATTTGTTCCTTGTAAAGTAACAACATTTTTTCTATGAAGATTAAAAGTTCTTGAACCGTTTATCTTATCAAATATTTCTTCATGTTGTTTCCATACAGACCATGCATTAAAAGCATACATAATGCCATTTAAAATATTGCTTGAAACAGTGTTCGTACTTCAAGACAGAACTACAACATTCACCCTTTTTCATTGCCCCCATAATTGTTCTCTAAACTTACCTTTTTTATATGTTTCATCTACCATCTCCTTCTTGTTTCTATCATATTAGGCTTTATGCATTGATCTACTTCAAATGGTATAACTTTCAAGGTCAGTTAATTAGAATAGAAATAAGAAAAACACCACTTACATCCATTTTATGCAAATATAGGGGATGATTGTGATCTAAGACTTGACCAGACTGATTTTTGCATTAGTTGCTCGAGTAGAATTTGGGGGTTGAGACCATTGAGTTGAATTTCTTTCAAGATCTCCGAGATTTCCAGTAGGATTTGATTACCTCGCCATACTAATCTTAGATTAACACCACAAACCAAAAACTTCTTCAACTTGAGTAACTAGATTGATACTACAGCTTGCAAATTTCTAGAATCGACCTAGTATTCTCTGTAGAAGTTTGATCAAGAGTTCTTGAATGAATGTCAGAATATTCAGAAACTAGTTCAGACGGAGAAGAAAGAATAGAGAAGAAGAGAGGAAGAGAGAATGAAGTATTACGTTTTATTAATTGTGTAACAACGATTAATTGTACAAATGAACTACTTTACTATATATAATCATCTAAGCTACTACTTGGAAGCCTCTAGAAGTGAGTTCACTATAACCGACTTATAACTAACATAACTATAAAGATGAAAATAGTGAACCATACTAACTTCCAGTTACTACTTAATGGACTTCTAATAAGTTGACTTAGCTTAAACAATATCAAAAGTGAAAATTATCGAAAGATGTATTTAAAAAAAAAAAGATTATAAAGGAAAATAAATTAAAAACAGAAGAGTATTATTTCAAGATTGCAATTCACTTTTTATGAAGAGTTACATGTCTAACCTATGGGTAAAAAAAAAACCCTCTGAATTTTTACTTGATCAAGATAGATAATGCAAATTAGGCTAAACAATAAAGATCATAGCTCGATTTATCCTACTCAAACTTATTGGTTATTTAATTGCTTGTTTTGTTCTTTTACAATTGTTTGATGGCTATTAAAAATAATAATAAAAATATTACAGATTTTCCCTCTAGACTCATCTCCTTTTTTCTGAACAGAACACTAGAACTCAATGAATAATTACGGATATTGATTTTACATGATTATTCAGGCGGTGTTAAACAATTTTTCACTCATACTCATTTATAAGATTCTAGTCTTACAAAATTACCTATAGTTTCGGATATTCTTTTCCTTCAGATCATACAATTCATATAATTGTATATATCTGAGGGTATATAATAGTTAAAAAAATTAAATCACATTGTTGTATATTATTAAGGTTTACCACATGTAAATTGTATACCTCAAAATTATACACCAGACATACCTACTAAGTATTTTTTTATTTTTAATTGTTGTTTCAAATAACTATGGAGTGCAATATCTTTTTAAATAGGTATTCTTAAGTAATTTTCTTTTGCATGAACATTTGCTTTAATTTTTTCAAAAATATACACATAGTCGGATCCTTCCCCCCTTCATAGTTTAATTTGACATTTCTTGCAATAACATATCTTGCTAATAGGCGGATGCAGTCTTACAATATTAAGTTTATCTCAACCTAATATTTTTGATGCATAATATAATTTTATGTGTAAAATTCACTGAAATTATAAAAAATAAATTGTGGGTTTGAACTTTGAAATCATATTTTTAACATATAATAATTTTAATATTAAGAATCTTAAAGGTTGAACTGATCATAGAATTTAACTCCTGAAGCCACCTTTGTTGGTTCAATATGTTGATATTGAATACTTTTAGATACCGAATGCGGATGATCAGAGGTTTGAAATATCGACATGCATGGAGATAGAACATGACGTGCAACAACTAGCTGAACTCGTGTTATCTAAATCTGATGAAGATATAGACGCCAACATCAATCAAATGTTTCTTAATATACCCAAAAGCTTCTATTATGTTACTACTGTAATCCAAGAACAATAAATTTCCACATTAACAAAGTGCTTTTTGAAAGGGTAATTTAATCATTCTACTATATCAACTTTATGATGACGTATAGTCTCATCTTATATATCCTTTCTGCAACATAAAAAAAGTTTATTTCCTTGTATTGATATCAATAGTTTGATAAAAAGACACAGAAAATTTTTAAATTCTATTGTATTCATATTTGGAATATATTTACACGTGAATTATTTATGGTGTTCTTAAGTTCAAAATCAAGTGATGATGCATGGAGTTTAAATTTTTATATAAGCATTTTGTATTTTAAGTAAAGATATCTTATCAAATTTTATTTTTCCAATAAAGTGTGGCTTTTTAAACGGTGGCTAAAAATTCATAGCATGTCTAACACTAACTATTTCACCTATTTTTCGCCAAATGTTGTTTTTCCTGGACTTCACTTAAACAGAGAAGTGTTTTAGATATTCTAATATTCTTTTTATGTCTATGCTCTCAAGTTTCAAATTCTATTTTAATAACTACTGAAAAATTTATTATTTCTTAATGACAATCATGATTCACATATATGGAACAATAACAAAAAGCATGCGAGATGCTTCTTAATTAAAACTTGAGCTTTTTACAGATATTAGCTCAAAAAAATTTAAAAGATATTATCCCTAACTTAATTTTGAAGCGAACAAAATTTTGGGGATGAAACTTTAAACGAACAAAATTTTGGGGATGAAACTTGCAAATTAGATCAAGTTGGGTGAGTTGACTTGCAATCTATTGTTCTTAAGCGAGTGAATTTTAGATGAAATCATGCAATATCTATTTGTTAAATCAGTCCACTTTCATCCATCCAAATAACTCAAATCCCTTAATTGTCACCTTTGCTTTTTCATTCTACTAAATGGTCGTTACATTATATATATATATATATATAATGTAATGACCATTTCTGTCGTTATGTGTAACCTTTTATTGAAATTTCATGTTAAAATTCTCTCGATTTTGAAGTTATAAATTCAAGGCTAGTCTAGTTTCGAGCAAAATTGGAGCGAGATATGATCTATAAGAATCTAGAAATGATTTGAGCAAGTTTTAT